>NC_056729.1:1152642321-1152672321 GCF_019279795.1 Protopterus annectens | reverse complement strand
TTGTAGATTTCACACACACGCACAGTAGGTTTGCTCTAGTGCTTTGTTTTGTAGTTACCTAAACAAAATCAGATTTCACTGGCCCAAGATATCTGTGTTTACATAGCATTGCACTATAGCTAATTTCTGTTCTTCATGTAAAGATGCATCCACTACTTAACACTTTCAAAAAATGGGTTCATTTTTAGCTGTTTCTAGTCTTATGCTTGCTTCAGCAAGACTGTCTCATGACATAAAACTGTGGGTGGCAACTAACTCTAAAAACTACAGAATTTCTGCTGTCTAGCCTTGACAGGATTGCCAGACATCCCTATTTGGGCAGTACTGTCCCGAGATCAGCAGCCTGATCCCGAGTCCCGCTCTGCCAGTTTAAATCCCGGCCAGCCTCCGCTTTGTTTGTTTTTTTTTTTTTTGATTCGCCCATATACCTGGCATACGGGCCAATCAAAAATTGCTAAACACGGAGCTTCTTGTGTTCCGCATTAAACACGAGAAGCTCCGTGTTTTTGATTGGCCCATATGCCGGTATATGGGCCAATCAAAAATTGCTAAACACGGAGATACTTGTGTTGAATGCGGAACTGCAATGCATTAAACACAAGAGGCTCTGTGCTTAGTGCAGAGCTACTGTTCTTTAATGTGGAACTGTGTTCCACATTTTTTTTTTGGTCTTCACTTGCCGTGAGAGACCTTCTTTTTTTTTTTTTGTCCCTACCTGAGGGTTTGGAAATCTGGCAACCCTGAGCCTTGATCAGGTGCGCTGAGACAAGTTCTTTCTAAAACATGCTGAGGCCTTCATATCTGTGGCATGGAGGTAAATTAAATTAAATGTAAAGTTTCTGAAAGGCTTTCAGAGCTTTAAACAGTCAAACAGAACTCCTTCATCTTGATTTGGTCAATATCAGAAGAAAAAACATGAACATTAAACTGAGAGAAACTTATATAAAATGGATCTCATAATCCAGAAGGCTACTTATTCATATTCCAACAGATTTTACAGTATTTTCATTGAGATTTTTTATACATGTAAATTATCCTAGATGTTACCCAATAGCCTGTAAAATCCCAGAAATGTAAGTGTATAAAAGTTTATTCCTCAAAGTGCATACCTATCCTAGTTAGATCACCCTCTTTCCACAGTTATTACAACACTCCTTAAGAGAAAGAAAAATACAGAAATGAATATGAAATACATTTTAGTGGTGTCCTTTAATCAAAAAACACTAATCTCAATACTTTTTGGTACATCTGTTGATCATAAGCTATAACAGTCAAGGCAAGGGCACCATATTACATGTTTGGCAATTACAGCAAAAGGTTAAGGTTATGAGTTATTGATAACTTGCTTCTTTGAGTCCTTCAACCTCCATTTGTCTACTGTGTGATTCTAAAGAAGTCACTTAACTAGCCACTGCTCATTCAAATGGTGCTACAAGCCAAACAAAGACGGTATCAGGCTGCTGGAAGAAATTCAGAGGAAAGTCACCAGGAATGATCTGTAAGATGGTGGGGAAGGGATATGACCAGAGATTATTAGCTCTAGTGTTTGCTGCTGGGGCAATAGAAGAGGAGAGGACATGGTACTGGTGCATGAGATCATTGCCAATATTTGTGAGTGGTCATTAAGAAAGACAGAGGATAGCAATTAACAAAGGTATTAGCTCACAGAGACCACCTTCACTCTGGATCTGTGAAATACTTCTTCATGGGGGGGTGTTGACCCTTAAAATGGACTAAAGGAATGGGGCGGACTGAGAATTGACAGTGAAATTCAAGAGGGCATGGGACAATTATAGAAGGGATAAGCAGGATGACAAGAATGTGGGAAGGTACACAGTGACCTATTAAACAGACATTATCGCTTTCTTCATCAAGCAAATGTTATATGGATTCATAGATTAGTACTAAGCTAGCTGCCCTTGTGGGCCATTTTAAGCCTAGCCAATTATCCCTTGTGAGACTCAAACCCCGCACCTTGTGTTTGTAAGGCAAACACCTTAACCATTAGGCCACCCTCCCAACCCTAAATGTTATATAGATTCATAGATTAGTGCTAAGCTAACTGCCCTTGTGGGCCATTTTAAGCCTAGCCAATTATCCCTTGTGAGACTCAAACCCTGCACCTTGTGTTTGTAAGGCAAACACCTTAACCATTAGGCCACCCTCCCAACCCTAATAAACACCCAATACAAGGCTCAAACCCAAGACCCTGCACACCATAGCCAAAAAGTGATTTACCAGTAAGCCATGTCAAATAAGTACTGTTTTACTACTCCACATGTATACAGTTTATTCTGTCATGAAGCACAAGACATGCTAGAAGATGTTGGTTATTATATATTGCATAAGATATTCATATAAAGATGAAACCTATATAATAATAATTTTGGTTTTACAGGGGTCAATTCCCATGCTTCTCATCCTCATTTTATTATTGCAACTCTGCAGTGCACAAACTCAGAGAAAAGAAATAATTGACTTCTATTAAAAATCAGGTATTCCTCTTTCTCTGAGGTGTGTTCTTGGGAACATAAGGAGGTGTGATGGCACTCCCCTACTTAAGGGGGTTTAGGCTGGTGAAATACTCTGATAAGTATTTTTTATATGTGATTCAACAGTTTACAATGTTCACTGATGACATCACCATTACTGATTCTGGATTTTTCTACCTTTAAACGTTTATTGTTTCTTGTTTGGAAAATTGGTTGTTTACTGCTGTTTTATCTGTTAAATATATACAGTATTTGTTAACAACACAATGAAAGGATTTATTGGTTTCAACTTTATGAAGTAGATCCTATAAAAGCACAGCAGATAATAATAGAAATTAAATTGTAACATAACAGAAGAATGCATTTTACTAACACAGTTGTTCTAGCGTGTTGCCGCACTTTTCTGAAAAGCATTACTCTATCTGTAGTACATCAGTGCTTATTTAACAGTTTGTACAATCCTTGTACCCTTCCTTGTTAGAGAATCTTCTTTTCTCCTATGCTTGCTTGGAACTGAGCTTCACTATAGTCTACTATTCTACTATATTTCCTTGCAAATTATAACTGGATTTATCTCACAGTGTAGGGAGTTTAGCCTTCTGGGAAACCTGAAATCAAAAGTTGGATTCCACAGTTGTCTACACTTTGCAGTGAGAGTATAAAGAGATGTGAAATACAGTATTAGTAAAAGGATGCTTTTTAAGTAGGTGTTATTTTCAAGCAGTAGTTTGTAATGGAAGAAAATAGCATGCTCATACATTTGTTTTTGTTTATTTTAGGATTTTTTTGTTTGCATAGGAAACTTAAGACGATATGTAAATAAGCGAAAAAGGAAGTGGAGAGTGGCATAGCCGTTGCATAACTGAGTATGAGTCGTAGTAATCAGTACATTCTGAAGTGCATTGACAAACTGACCAGAGTAACATCTAGAAGAGTACTTGTAGTAGTAACATCTGGCAATGTTTAGTTATGGCATGAGTCATAACCTGTTTAGGGTTCTATGTGGGAAAACGGCAATGGTTGAGAATCATTCACATTTCAAGTCATCCAGGATGATGGTGTCCACATAAGATGGATGTAAAGAAGTAAGGGTTATACACTTGTGCACAGGAGTGGTGGTGCACCTGCAGTTATGTAGTTCTGTGCAGTGCTGTCTGAGAGTTTGACCAATTCTAATCCTAAGGATGGACCTAACAAATTTGGACAGGTGGTGGAATGAACCACAACGATAAAATAACCAAGGATTTAAATTTGCCCATTCTGTAATACAAATCCAAAACATACATGGCTTATTTTGTGTTCTGGAAAAACACAAGTCTTCTGCCATGTTGATCATAAGTGGTATTTGATGTAAGACTCATATATAAAACATGTTACTTTCAACACAAAGCTGAGAATACTAAGGTGGTATATTCTAGGGTAGCTAGGGGAGCAGATTTTGATATGTGAAAACTTAAAGGCATCATAAATAATATGCACAGACAGCAGATATGGTATAGCTTGCTGTGGCCAATATTCACACACAGATCTCTGGAGCTTCTGTGTACTCTTGCTAGCTAATTAGCATTTAAACGTATATATCCCATATCTGATGCCCTTTTATTTGAAGGCTATAAAATCTATCTATATATATGTCAGTAGCATGCGTACCATAATATTCATCACTATTAATTAAATTTAACACATCCATGTGAAATGTTATTTAAATCAAGATTAAACTTTTTGTACACATCAAAAATTTCATTTGTAATAATGAAACTTTTCAGTCATTTGTATTTCTGGAACAATCCATACATACACGTCTTGTTTTTCAGTGGCCTAGTATGTCTGGAGAATTTAACTGGTCTGTTTATACTGGGCATTTTCTTTTGCTTTGGGTGCATTTATTGCTGCACTACAGTTTTATCTGAAGACATGACTTCATGAGTCTGTATCTCTCTCCCTTCCTTTCTCA
The DNA here is from genome assembly GCF_019279795.1 of Protopterus annectens. Taxonomy (NCBI): domain Eukaryota; kingdom Metazoa; phylum Chordata; order Ceratodontiformes; family Protopteridae; genus Protopterus; species Protopterus annectens. The sequence goes on along the minus strand of NC_056729.1, from coordinate 1,152,667,875 downwards.
GCAAATCACACTTTTCACATGTAGTTTCATGCAACAGGATTGGTTATCACACTTCTGCTTTCTCATCTTCCCATAATTTTGATTTTGATATGTTTGTCTTGTACACATGTTCCTTATAAGTTAAGCATCTTTCCTACTGATTTCATAATATAATTGACTGATTTACCAGCTTCAGCCTCGCACTGCGGACCTTACAGTGGCTTTTAATTCTTTCTCTTCAAACTGTAATGCTTATCGTCTTATAAACATTATATCATGGTAGTGTTTATGTATGTGATTTCTTTCTAGCACTTATTTCTCTTTATGTTAATTTTCAAGAATCTGCTTAGTCTGCCCAAAACCTTACTTTGCATCTAGTACTGTGAAAGTAATTTAGAATCTGTAGTTTTTTTTTCAATGAAATCAGTGAGTTTTCTTTTAACCACCCTATTTAGATATTGTAGATCAGTATTAATGTGAATCTTTTCATTTTTACAACAGGTATCATACTGTTTACCCATTCTAATTGCTTCTTAATGACATCTGCATTTCCCATTCTCTTCAGTTCCTGTTCAGATCTACTTCTGAGGGCCATGTTTACCTCTTGATTTGCAGGTATCACGGTCACAGCATCAGATTTTTATTTGTATGTAATTTTTTTTTTACTGTCAAGTCTCCTAATCTCGTCTAATATAAAAGATCTGTCAAAAAGCAAATTGAAGGTCATGCTGCTTAATGCTAAGAGCCTTAACCTGAAAATGCACTCACTGGAGGCTCTCCTCACACTGGAAGATTCCGATGTCTGTGCGGTCACAGAAACCTGGTTCAGAGCTATAGAGATCACACCTGCCCTACCAGGCTATAGCTCATTCCACACATTCTGACCCCAAAATGAGGTCAGGAAGACTAAGGGTGGTAGAGTCTCTATCTTCATTAAGGACAGGCACACCTCCAGACTGGTTTGCCATCATGATTCACTGGAATTACTCCAGGTGCAACTGACAGTTGGCAAGACACCCATACAAGTTATAGCCAGCTATAGACCCCCGCTGCATGACTCACGACACCCACTCCTCCTACCTGGACCTGCTTGAATCCATCAAGGTACCCCCTAACACCCTGGTCCTTGAAAAATTCAACTACCCCACCATAGACTGGGTGAACTATTCCTGCACTACTGCACTCACCCAACAATTCCTTCACTTCATCAATTCTAGCACACTAGACCAGCTCATCCCCTACAAGAGGAGATAACATTCTGGACTTGGTTCTCACCAATGTCGGTGACTGCTGCACCACTCCTATAGTATGCTCTTCCCTGGTGAGATCAGATAATCGGTCTGTCTCATTCAAAGTCTCTATCCCACCCAACCTCCCCAGCTGTAATTAGGCTAAAAAACTTCTTAAAAGCTGGCTACAACCTTCTAAGGGAGGGTGTCAGTAGCTTCACACCACCACCCTCCTCAGAAGATGGAGACAACTATGCTGAACAGTATGCCAATGCAGTATACAAGCACCTGTACAACTGCATGGACTCAGCCATACCCATCAGAACTAAAACCTGCTCCTCAAGAAAACATAAACCTATCTGGTGGACATCCTCTATCAACAGGCTTTACAAAACTGTTGTCCAAGAGTAAAAAGGAGCATTTCTAAACTGGAAAAACTCCCTCCTCAGCCTCAACAAGCAAATTAGATCACTAGTGAAAACCTCCAAAGCCAATTATGAATTGAAACTAGCCTCTGAAACAAAGGGAAACCACAAAGCCTTCTTCAGTTACGTCAGGAACCTCCATGGCAAAGCCCAGGGTTGTTCCAAATTAGTACTTAACGGTACCACTTACACTGATCCTGTTGACTTAGCCAACCTGCTAGCAGATAGGTTCAGTGCAAACTTCACCCCTCTATCCTCCCGCAAAGGTCTATTCCACATCCCCGATACTTGTCCCGCACCTCATATCTCTGTAGATCAAGTATTAAAGGCCCTATCCAGGGCAAAGAACACAACTTCCATGGGACCTGATAGTATCCCAGGCTGTATTCTGCACGATCTCCAGCAAGAACTAGCTTTGCCATTGAGCACCCTGTTCAACCACAATGTAAGTACAGGCTTCATTCCAGCAGAGTGGAGAACTGCCATTGTCATCCCCTTGCACCAAAGCAGTGCCACTATTGACCCTAGAAATTATCACCCCATTAGCTTGACAAGTCTGATCTGTAAAGTCATGGAGCATATTTTTATGAATCTCATAAACAAGGACATAGGCAATCTCCAAGCACTTGACCTCACCCAGTTCGGATTTGGCAAGGGTGGATCTTGCCTGTTGAACCTGTTTGACTTTTTTTGAGACTGTCACCAAGGCCATGGATGAGGGAAAATCAGTACATACAGCTTGCCTTGACTTGGCCAAGGTCTTTGATACAATGCCCCATGCAGGCGTCGTCAAAAAGCTAACACAACTTGGTGTAAAGCCTTATCTCATCAGGTGGGTGGCCAACTGGCTCACCGATAGGACCCACAAGGTCAAAATAGTTGCCTCCACCTCTGACAGCAGACCTGTCACTAGTGGTATTCCCCGGGAATCTGTCCTGGGTCCCCTATTGTTTTACATCTACTTCTCAGAGGTCCAGGCAAAGACAAAAGGCCTGTGCCTGATCAGGTTTGCAGATGACTGTAAGTTGGGTGTGTCATTGACTCCCAAAAGATGTTAACATACTGCAAAAGGGTCTCACAGCAACAAATGACTGGTACCAAAGTCATGGCCTTGTTAAATGCAAAAAAATGTATTATCATACCATTCGGCAAAAATACATCTACTACTGATTACCACATCAACGGCAACTCCCTAAGCACACAACCTGTGGTAAGAGACCTGGGTGCTCAGGTTGACAACAATCTCACATTTACCCATCATGCAGCTGTAGTGGTCAGAAAAGCCTTTTACTTGGTTCATCTCATAAGTAAAGGGATTGCATCCAGAATAAAGGAAGTTATTAACTCTATCTACTCCTCCCTCATTAAGCCAATAATTGAGTATAATGCCCCATTTGGTAGGTACCTCTCCAAACACCTGCACCAACTGGAAAGGCCACAGAAATACCTCACAAATAGAATCCATGGCCTCCAACACCTGTCCTATGTGGACAGACTCATATCACTATCACTCTACTCATTATCGTACAGTTTCTCAGAGGTGATCTGTGCCTCGCCTATAAGGCAATATCAGACCCTGCCCTATTAGAGATGCTCCATATCCATAAGACTAACTCCTCACGGATACCTGCTCAAAAGACCTAAATCTAATATGCGGCATCAACAAAACCTGCTGGAGAGAAGGCTTGTGTCCCAGAGACTGCCCTGTCTCTGGAATAACCTTCCCATACATGTCAGAGTACCTCACTGACCTCTTCAAGCGCAACATTGATGAGTGGATGGGAAACCACAAATTTGTCCCAGGGCTTCCACCTGTGTCCCTCATTGACAGAGCTGACAGGTGCTGACTGAGGTTTCTTTTTTGAGGATAAATTCTTGGCTAGGTTTGTAAGGGCCCCAGGGCCATTAGCCTAGTAACCTCCTATGACCCTATGATCCTAAGGCTGTATATAAATTAGTATAGCGGTGTGGTGTATGTTTACTATAACTCTACATAGTATCGAGATGTATCTATGATATTGTAATTGATTTGCTACACTTGCAGTCTGTTATTTAAACAGTGAACTAATTTTACCATTACAAGACTCTCACAAGCAAAACAAGCCAAACGACCAACAGAATTCACTTAAGTGCCACTATTTGGAAAAAAGTCTGAATTTCCTCATTCAGCACTTATATGCCAGCAGTTATAACTTGATTGTGCCAGCAGGTGGCCATAATAGGTTAACATTGTGCACATAGTTTTGCTTTGTGTGTTTCCAGCAACAAACCTTTAAAATTACTTCCTTATACCATACTGCAATCTGCACCACTATCTAAATTAAATTCTGCATTTTGTTTATTAGATCTCAGCATTTGTTTCCTCCAGATACTTTTCATGCCTGTTTTACTGACTCACGTGTTTTCAGATTTCTCTTTATCAAGTTTTTCCACTTCAACAGTACCTATAAATAGTTAATTTTCACATTTCTAATTAGTAACATGCATATTCTTTTGAATACATCTTTTTTTGCATTTACACATCTTTACAAAATATGGTGTTCTAAACATAGGTTCTGTGGATGGATAAATAGCCAGACAGTGACTCCTATGCTTATTGTGACATCTACCACAAAGTTAATGAAAATGATGAGAGACCCTCTATCTTAGATCCTTTACTTGTTATCAGTACATTGCCTTGTGGCTTGCTCCTTCCATCCAGTATTTTTACAACACATCTTTACTTGATTTCTCCTGTTTGCCTTATCATTTGAGTCATAGTTTAATGTACACCTTCTAACGTTCTCAGTATATGCTTTTAAATGTGAACTAGTGATTTTACTTGTTCTGCAAATATCTACTGTTTTTGATAGGGTCACATCTGTGCCTTTTAATAGTCTGTATCCTTCTTTCATCCATTCTTACAACACAAATGCATCTTTTTCTCTTATGAGTTGTGCAGCTCACCAGCCGTATAGTCTCTTGCTGTATTCTTCAGCTCAATGATGCATGCATCTATAACCTCTGTTGTATGTTGTGCAGTTGTAAAGAAAATATCTAAATGGCAAACTCTTCCTTGTGTGGCAGCAATTCTTGAATTGAAGTGCTGTGAAAACAAAACAAACATCAAATAATCTTATGGATTTTTCCTTGGGAATATACAGGATTACTATACAATGAATCTTTTCAGATTTTTCAGTTAATCAACTTGCAGGGAAGAGGAAATAAAAAAAAAAATCTGGTTCCGTGCTTCAAGATTTCAGTTGGTTATTAGTAGTAAGAGAATTCCAGGATGTGTTGGACCTTTTCTCGCTGAAATTTTTGCTTCAAGAGTTCCAAGCAGAAAAAAAATAGAAATATATTGCTTCATTGATGGCAGATATGTTGCCTCTCAGTCACCATATCACGTCAGGAAGCTTAATTTATAACATACAGAAAGGAGATGCAGTGTCATTTCATCAAAGTCTATATTCATGCTGAATTTTATAGAAAGTCTGTGTTCCAAATGCTGTGTAAGTCACTAAAGCCATCTCATTAATAAAGGGTGCACCTCATAACTCATATCCGCATCTCAACTGTACTTCATTATGAGGAACATACCTTATTTTCAGTCTTAAAAATTCCATGTCCCACTGTTCCACATTGAAAGGCTATATCACAGTCATTGTTAATACATTTGGTAAATAATATTGAATCATACAAATTCATCTAAAGATTTTTTTCTGTAAATGTGAAGAAATAGTTATTAATCATTAAGTAGTCCCCCTAGCTGAAGTTATTAGAAAGTGTTCCATATTTTTCTCATGTGTTCCACTTTATGACATGTACTGTTCCACATTTTCAAGATGGACAGTTGAGATATATGCTCATATCTGACAGACTTTTCAAGATAAAAGGCAGAAATGGGGATTGCCAGGAAGAAAAAGATGGAACATTGCATTGTGTTTTTTTGAAGCCTGAGGGACGTACGTGCTAATTAATGTTTTTAAAAGATAGGGATCTGCTTTGAAAGACTAGTTAGAATAAGGCAAAGTGGGTAAGACAGATTTAATATAATGGAAAAATGGAATAATGGCATGGTTTAACACAGAATTGTTAGGTGTCACTTGTGTATCCTTTCTGTGGGGAAAACAGAGGCCAAAAGATCTTCCCCCCGGATTTACTAATCTTCCGTGCAGGACTAAACTAGTCCTGTATGAAAGCAGCAGTTTAAGACTAGGACGGCAGCATGCCATGCATATTAATGAAGGCACACTGCCTGAACTCCTAATGCTACACGGAGCATGGACGAGTGCAGGGGGCGTGTCTGAGAGCAGAGCTCTCAGAATAAACACTCCCCTGCAAAGTAGAACAGAAGAATGTGTAAATAAAGAGCGAGACCGCTCATAAGTGTCTGCATATCCCCACCAACAGTCCCCATGTGTTCAACAGCAACAGTACACTTAAAATGAAGAATCCCTAGTGGTACTTTTTTTAAAACCCTGAGTACAGCTAACCGTAGGTGAGCGGGTTTGCCCATCGCTTAGCTACGGGTAAAGCAGCTGAAAAGGCTGAAGAGGATAACAAGGAATATATATGCAAATGAAGCAGCACAGCAATAGTGTAGTGGTTAGAGCATCCACCTAATGAACAGGCATTCCCACTTCAAGTCCCACTGCAGCACATATCATTTTCCATGTGAAATCTGTATATGAACAGATTTTTTTACATCTTTTTGTTGTATAACCTACATAATAAAATTTAAATGTGACCTGGAGTACTGCATTAAATGCACATGTGAAGTGTCAGTGTCATAATGAATAAGGTACTAGTAAGCAGGTTTAAGCACAAATAAGCAGTAATAAGCATATATAAGCACTAGTAAGCATGTTTAAGTGTGTTTGCATAGGGGTAAGCATTGCCCACACAGATTAAGCAATGTAGAAGCTAACTGAGTGTAAGAAATTGTAACCAGAGGTTAGCAGTGCTTACCTCTGCACAAACCCATGCAAACCCGCTTACAACTGCTTTAAACTGCCTTAATCACTCTGTACCCAACATCGCGTGTACTGCCCAGCAACAAAATAAACAGCCTCAAACCCAAGACCCTCTACACTACAGTCACAGTAGTTAACCACTAAGCCATCATAGCAATGAATAAGAGTGAGGTGTCAACAAACAAATCCTCACCATAGAAAAATCAAACTGAACATGTGAAATGAACCTATGTACAGTGTGATGTTGTATAACCTGCCACAGAACAATAATATGTGAATTGGAGTACTGCAGTAAGGCCAGATGTGAGGTGTTATTGCAATAAAGTGTTGAAGTTCTCAGGACCCCAAACAGAGTATGTGCACATGAATCAAGGATACAAGACACATATATAACACGTAATGAAGAAGACATCAACACCAAAAGGCAAATATCATGCAAATCGAATATCAAGCACCACTAAGCATTGCACAGCACTGCTATCCAGACTACCGGCAGGATACTACTAGTGAGAGAAACAGTGTCAACCTGCAAAGTCTAACCTTAAACAAATGCATGTTCATCCTTAGCGGGATGACCCCAAAAATTCTGCTAAAAAGAGTCCTCAGTGTAACATACCATACCTCACAGGTAAGGAAAGAAGGATACGTATGTTCGCGGACTGAATATGTGGGAACCTTGAAGATCCATGGGGTGAGACAACTTACATGATGGGTCCTGAGAAGTGGAAAGTGGGCAATGTGTAGTGGTGTGGTAAGATTCAGATGGAACCTGTAGGATGGATGATTGATGTGGAAGAGGGAGGGGGTGGAGGGAATGTTGGGTAAGACATTATGGGCTGAGGCGTGCCGGGGTTGGACGGACCTGTTTTAATGGGACCGCCCCATGGATGTAAGCGAGAAAGGAGGGGAGGACAGGAAGTTAACTGAGACATACCATTTCCCATGGCAAAGCACGCTATGAGTAATATGTATGTTGCATAACCCATGGAATAACATGTATATATGAATTGGAGTACTGCTGCCATGAAAGAACATATATATATATATATATATATATATATATATATATATATATATATATATATATATATATATATATATATATATATATATATATATATATATATATCTGAAGTGCTTCTACTGGCAATTTTCCAGTTGTGCAATTGTGAACAATTAATTTAGTTTTTCTGGTATATCTTTAAAATCTGGCAAGTGTTTATTTACTGCATTGCTCTCTTGCTTAGGTTTCTTAGCTATAAATCTTGGTTCATTCTGAAGTATGGTACTTTACCCCCCCACCATCAAACCTTTCTGAATGTATTATTATAAAATAACTGCCTGTTGTTGCCTTTATGCTTACCCTAGAATCTCTGCTTTTCTCTTTTCTTAGTTGAACTCTACAGTTCCCTACAAAACAGAGTCTACAGGACTGCAAACAGTTTCTCTCAGCATTTTAGCAGAGTAGGTTGCACACAAAAAGCATTTGTTAAGCTTTCACTTACAGTGTTGTGTAATTAAGCAGGTCACCATTTTGGTCAGCCATAGGGCTCATTTTCTACTTGAGTGTTTGCCTCCTTCCCCTGTAACTTAAGTAAACTGATTCTTACATTAAGAACTATAATACTTACCTTATAGCTTTAGGACACCTTAGGAAACCTTGTAAACTGCAGTAGCCCTGCTGCATTCGCCTTCGCTGAGCTCGGGCTCTCTTCACTCCCCTCCCTGCCCCCAATTTCTTCCCGCCCCCAGTACCTCTAAATTTATAGTACTATAGCCACTCCCTCACTTTCTAGATCTTATCTGCTTTCATCTGGGATAATTCCTCCCACCCCCATTCTTCTACCTACATTTCAATAGCACCTATTAGCTTTCATCTGGCATTCTCCCATCCCTTTCCAGTACCTTTATCTCACCACTCTATCTTCTGGTGTTGCATCACCAGGTAAAATAGTTCCTTAACTCACTAGCTGAATCACAGATAATGATATACTCCTCTTTACTACCACTCTTGTTCGCACCATACCTCCTTACATTGTATGAAAAACAGTTTCTCACGGGATTTCAGGTCCCGAAAGACCATACTACCACCCCAGCTGTAAATCCTCCCACCTTCAACCATATTTACAGTACCGGGTCCTATCCAACATCTTGTTCAGTCTATCAACATCTCAACCCCAGGCACATTAGCTCTAGATCCAAACACTACCACAAACTAATAAACAAATTCCTGAAATTCATCACCAAGTATAGACTTAACCTAATACTTGGTGGTGATATTCACCCAAACCCTGGTCCACCCACTTCAGATACACATACCCCCTCTACTTGCAATCTAAGCTACAAACCTACAATTAATAGGCCAAATAACTATCTCCTAGCCTGTCACCTCAATATTAGAAGCATTAATAACAAGGTGCATGAATTGCATGCACTTCTGGATGTTCACTCCCCTGAGATTCTCTGTTTATCTGAAACCTAGTTAAAACCTAATACTACAGACAATGAAGTGTTACCACCTGGGTACAAAATACACAGGCTGGATTGTGCTTCGAGGAAGGGGGGTGGGGTAGCTGCACTCTATAAATCTGAGTTGAATGTCACCATAGATGTAATACAACCACCTCAGCTTAATAACTCGGAGAGTCTTGCCACCAAATTGCAACTTAATAAAAATAAATGCATTAATATCATCTGTATGCACATACCCCCAAGTAACAATATATCTACACTTGAAGATATCCTGCACTGGCTACCATGTCACTACCCCCAAGAAACCCTACTACTTGGAGACTTTAACATAGACTGGGGCACCTGTTCCTCAGAATCCCCAACCACCCATATTAACCTGCATGCATTTACACAAATCATATCCACTCCTACCAAGATAGGTAAACCCAACCAAAAAGAAAGCATACTTGACTGAGTATTCATAAATAGTCACCCCCAACTGTACACTTCTGGTACCATCCCTGATGGCCTAAGCGATCACCTTCTCACATATGTAATTAAGCACAAAGCCATAAATTCCCAACAACCCTTACTCAGAAAGGTTAGAAACAATATAAACATTGACCCTGCCAAATTGCAACAAGAACTAAACTCATGTAATTGGTCTATTCTAAAACACCTCCCCTTAGAGGAAGCAGTAGCATACTTTAACAACAAATTCCTTGAGATCCTTGATTTGCATGCACCTGTTCGTTCAAAGAGAACAAAGGCAAAAACTGTGCCATGGCTTTCTAAAGAGTCTAAACTCAAAATCACCCTTAGAAACAAAGCATGGGCTTTATGGCGTTCTTCTAAAGACCCCCAAGATCACATTAAATACAGGCAATCCAGGAACGAAACTAAAAAATCTATTTTACAAGACAAAAAACAATACTACTGTAATTTACAGACAGTAAATCAAAATGACCCTCAGAAGTTTTGGGCAGGTTTAAATAATCTACTACATCCTGGACAAACTTCAACCCCAATCTCTGCTGCTCCTATTGATAAAACCCTTGTAGATATTTCTGACAGTTTTAACTGATTATTTACTGAGACAATTCAAGCCTTTGCTAGCCAACTACCTCCTAGCTCCCCTGGTCCTGAAAGTAGCACCCCTAGAAACGTACTTGCATTCAGCTTCCAACCAGTCACCACTTCACTTATCCATACCTTGATCAAAAAATTAAAACCCACTATACTTTCTGCTGATCAACTCCTGCAGTACCTACAAAAATCAGCTGATGCTATTGCTTACCCCATCTCAATACTAATCAATCAAACCATAGTAGAAGCTAAAATTCCCACCATCTGGAAAATATCTTATGTAATCCCACTTCACAAAGGAGGCAGCTCTACTGAATTCTTCAATTATAGGCCAATAGCTATACTCTCTCCACTTGCAAAGATTATGGAAAAATGTATTCATAGACAACTCATGCACCACCTAATCCAGAATCACCTTATGGCAGACACTCAGCATTGCTTCCATCCTCATCACAGCACTACTTCAGCCTTCCTAGTCTTTACCAACACCATAAACCATAATCGCAACAATAATTATATATCCTCAGCCCTCTTCTTGGATCTTTCCAAGGCATTTGATATGGTTGATCACCAACTTTTAATCTATACCCTGCAAACATTCTGTCTAGACACTAGAGCCCTTCAATGGTTTCAATCCTACCTGAATGGTCGACAGTAGGCTGTCCTCTGGCAGAACAAACTCTCTAACCTTCTACCTAACACGCTTGGAGTACCACAAGGCTCTGTACTAGGGCCCTTGCTGTTCTCCATCTTCATTAACGACCTTTATACTGTCATCCCAAAAGTCAGCTGTATCCAATATGCTGATGACTCTACTCTGATTTGCTCGGCCACATCTTGAATAGAGTTATGGTCAGCTACCCAGACCACCTTTAATACAATAGAAAACTGGCTTTCTGAATGTCGTCTGATCCTAAATCCTAAAAAAACTAAAATGCTGTTACTTTCACCAACACGTAGGTCTACCGCTTTCACCTTTACCATAAATTCAAATGATGGCACAATAATCTCCCCTGACCCCTCTACAAAACTATTAGGTGTCATCATAGATAATAATCTAAAATTTGACCTACATGTTAACCAAACTATAAAAACCATCAATAAAAAACTAGGGTCACTTTACAGAATAAAAGCCTTCCTAACCCCTTCAGCTAAAATTGCCATAGCTCGCTCTCACCTTCTTTCAACCATTCTGTATGCATCTCCTCTACTCTTGAATTTAAACAAGACTGTCCTTAACAAACTCTCAGTTTGCTACAACCACATTGCCAGGTTTGCCAATGGGCTGCCATTTTGGACACATCATTACATCAATCTAAACCAGCTTGGGTGGCTTGAAACCCAGTCTAATCCAGTATAACCAACTGATCATGGCCTATAAAATCTTCTATAATCCGGACAATACTCCTGCACTTAAAAATATTATCACCCCCTATAACAATCCTAGACTGCTTCGATCCTCTAACAAGCTACTAATTCAGACTAGCAAAATTAATAACACAGCCGGTGACTCTCTCTTTGCAAACTCTGTAAGTAGATCCTGGAACTTTCATCCAGCTGATATTACCTTACTTTCCACCTTAGGTCAATTTAAAACTAGACTCAAACAACATTTGTCACTTAACTGGCTATGTCACTGTATGCTGAATGCTGTTTACTGTTACTAACCCATATCTGTCATAAACCTGTGACAACACAGCTCATATGGGAAGGCTGGTCACAGCAGACCCACCTGTCCCACCTCAGCTGGCCATGGCACTGGGCACCAGCACATCTGGGGCCCAGCCTTGGACCTCCTCCTCTGTGGGCCCTGTATCACCTTCGGGTGGAACCGCCGCAGGGGATGGGCTCACCCCCTCGGAGTGGGTGTGGAGGGGAGCCTGTCACCTGTCAACAGGTCCAGGCCATGGTGCATAGGGAGTGCGATCTGGAGTATCAAGAATGGCTACACCAGCTTGAGGGCTGAGTAGCGCTATTAGATGGTGAGCCTACCCCTCCTACACAGCCCCCAGCACAGCCACCTTTGGGACCGTGAAAGTGCAGTGGTGACTGTCCATGGTTGGGGACCTCAGTCCCATTATTTCCAGTTGGGGGCTCATGGGTTTGCGACTTCCAAACACCCCTCCCCATTCAAGGTGTTTACCCCCCACATGTGTCATATACCGGCCCTGTATGTGTCTTGTTTGTCTTGTCTGTTAACCTACCCAACCTACCTCCCCAAATATACCTACTACCCCTTCCCAACATTCTACTCTCACCTGAAAAAAAAAAGAAAAGGGCAATCTGTTCCCACAAAAAAATCTCGCCCAATACATAGTTGTCCATTTCGCACACATGTCCACTGGACACATGTAATCTGGTCTAATTGGCATCATAATGAATATATGTTGTCCTCACACATCTGCCAAGGGTTTGAGGGTCCAAATGTACCTGTAAATATAGTGTATATGCACAGCTGTTGCTGTAGAAGAAATGCGCAGCTATGGACCTTTCCTATACCCTTCCTGCACATGCCTAGCTGTTTTCCTTACTGTCTTTCCCTCTTTGTGCCCCATTTTTCACCACTTTAATATCAATCCCTTTTTCTTTTCTTTTAAAGGAATTAGCGCAGGGGTAAGCAGCAGTAAGCACTGCTAAGCAGCGGTAAGCGGGTTTGCGCGGGTTTGCATGGGGGTAAGCTATGCCTACACAGGTTCAGAAATCAGAAGCTACCTGACTGCAAGAAAACATAAGCGGAGGTTGGCAGTGCTTACCGTCATGTAAACCCACACAAAACTGCTTAAAAGTGCCTTAATCACTCTGTAGTCAACGTCCCTTGTTCTGCCCTGCAACAAAATAAACTGCCTCGCCAAGGATCAAACCCAGGACCCTGCACATCATACACAAAGTGATTTACCACTAAACCATGGCAGATTTAAATAACCTGACGTTTTCACAAACATATCATGCAGCACAATCCGTCAACAGTACAGGAAACGTATTAATATCATACCACACAATCTGTTACTGCAAGAAGTCTGGACAAAGTATGCCACACTGTGGGTACAAATAGGGATATATGTCAACTAATGCTCTAACACACTTAAAATGTTGCTAGTTACACAGTTATATGTATTAGAACACATATGTAGAAGGAGATGAAGTCCGAAACACAAAAGTGTTGGCACTAGTTACTGACTTCAATGCTGCAATCATGCATGACAATTGCCAAGTGAATGAGGAACAGGCCAAAATATGAGCCGAACATGCATGGACATATGGACAGATATATATCTGTAAATGTAGACAGATAGACAGCTATATGTAGATATATATATATATATATATATATGTATATATGTGTATATATATATATATATATATATATATATATATATATATATTAATGTGTGACTCACAAATAATCATATAACATCAATTGGAACAAGCTACCCATCTATGTCAAGCAAAGTTCTTCATTAGCACTCTTCAAGAAAAATCTTGATGAGTGGATGGGAAATAGGAAATACACCCCGGGGATCACTTCTGTGTCTCTGCTGGGCAGTAGCATAGGAAAATAACTTTCCTGGGTGGTGTAAGCTATGGAACCTTGCTGGCTAGGCTTACATAGGCCCTTGGTCCAATAGCCTAGTACCTACCTATGAACCTATGAGTCTATGAACTGTATATAGATACATAGATACATACATATGTTCATATGTATGTATATATATATATAAATAGATATACATATATATATATATATATATATATACACACACACACAAATATATATATATATATATATATATATATATATACATAGATACATATAAATAGATATAGCCATATGAGATACATATAGGTACATACACATATACACACACAAAAGATATCAGTAGCCATGCATATGTAGAAGTAGTGTGGAAGTACTGGGCGCAAAGTATATCCCTCAGCCACAAGCCCTTTAACTGCCACCTGTGGAATGTGTAGTGTGGCAACCATTCCCACAAATGAGAATACTGACATTAAACATATACCCACCGACAATTCAAAGGACATGACACGACACACAGGTATGCATACACAGATAACCTTTATTAGTGTACTATACAATAGTGTATGCCAGTACTTACACCACATAAGGTATGAAATATGTAATCAGTGATGAATGCAAAGCCCACACAAAACAGTAGATGCAAGCAATGTGTATATATACCATACTATGCTGTCCAGGCCAAGGCCTTCAATTAGTACAACAGTAGAAACAGGATTTGCCTTCAGGATACGTAACAATCAACAATTACAGATGTAGTTCAGCAGCCTCCAATTGCACCCTGTAGTCAAGCCCTAGGGGAAAAGTAGCACTTGTGTTAATGTCACAGTATCTTGTACATAACATTGCTTAACCTAACATCTCACTATTTCAACTGATTGACCCTCATCTTAACAGTTTGTTACATTTCACATTTTATTTCAAATGAAGACAAGACACTTCTTCCTCTCTTTCAGTGGTATTTATTATAGGTTCATAGGTTCATACTAGGCTATCTGCCCAAGGGCATTTACAAGCCTAGCCCATAGTTTTGTGGCTTACGCCACCCCTTTAGTATGGGGAACTATACCCATAATTTTGCTGTGCCTCTGTTGAGCAGTGACACTGAGGTAATCCCTGGGGTATATCTGCGATCTCCCATCCATTGGTCAAGATTTCTCTTGAACAAGGCCAGCGAGGTGCTCTGCCTCACATATACCGGGATTTTATTCCACAGCATAGGGAGTCTTTGGGTGATGAATCTATCCCTCCAGCACGTCCTATTAATAGCAGCGTCGAGGTTTAAGTCTCCGCCCTTGTGGCTCTGACGGATCTAGATTTTTGAGGTGAAGCATATTCATCAAATCTGGGTTTGACATGGCCTTGTATGTTAGGCAAAGGTCACCTCTGAGCAAGCGGTAGCGACTGAATAGAGCTGGAGTTCTTTCAGTCGGGCAGCATAGGACAGATGTTTGAGACCCTTTATCCTTTTGGTGAGGAACTTTTGTGGCCTCTCCAGCTGCTGCAAGTGTCGGGTCAGATACATTCCGAATGGGGCATTGTACTCAATCATTGGTCTGATGAGTGATGAGTATAGGAGACTATGACCTCCCTTGATCTAGATGAGAATCCCTTCATGATAAGGTGGGCAATGTAGAAGGTCTTCCTAACTACTTTAGCTACATGGGTGTCGAATGACAGACTACTATCAACCTGGGTCCCCAGGTCCCTGATAACTTCTTCTGTGCTCAGTGGATTGCCACCTATTTGGTAGCTAGGGGTAACCTTGTTTTTCCCGAAGGGTATGACTATGCATTTTTTGGCATTTAACTTTAGGCCATGGCTCTGGCACCAGTTATCCGTTTCTGTGAGACCCTTCTGAAGGATATCTGTGTCAGATGTGTTTTCTACTATGGCGCCCAGTTTGCAGTCATCTGCAAATTACACACATGTGGGAGCCTCATGGAAAGTACCAGGGAGACTCCCGAACAAAGGAATGCATAAGCTTATATACTGGTGATACTGCTGACAGTACAAAAATATAAACTAGACCAATTAAATTAAAACACAAGACAATTAACCAATCAATGGTTTACCGGTAGGCTTAAAGCAGTTCACATTACTACATCTCTAGGCAGAGAAAGAAAATTGGATACACTTCCATATAAGGCACATTTCCTGCTTTCAAGCAGGCTCCTGTTTTTCAGTGCTTTCCACTATTCACAGTTTACTCAGAGTTCACAGTACAAAGTTCATCTCAATGCATACAGATTGTCACGTACCCAATTTCCTTAAATGCATACTTTGGTCATTCATATTTTACAATCCCCCATTTGATGCTGTGTAAGCATCACCATTTAGTCGATCATATATTTGCCCTAAATCTAACATAACCATGTGGCTGGTTCCTTCAACATTGTCACATATTTTTATTTCATCATTCATATTCATAACTGCAGGCATATAAAACTTTGGCACCTTTTTAGTAGTCTTAAAAGACATTAATTTCAAAATCAGTGCTTTGATTAAAAATACAACAAGAAAAGCAATAAGAGCTAATACTGCAATTAATAAAATTAACTTCAATAGTCCACCTGCCCAACCTGAGAACAGGTTGGTTAACCATGCCCATGTAGAGTTATCGGCCTCCTTGGCCTTAGAGAGTTCAGAGACTCTCTAAATGAGTTTGAGATGGCTTTCAATTTTGTGCTGATTGTCAGGAATAAACATACAACACTCCTCCTGAATTAAAGTGCAAGTTCCACCTTTCACCACTAGGGTGAAATCGAGAGCCATACGGTTTTGAAGGACTACAGCTCTCATGGCAGTCAGTTCATCAGTCACTAGTTCTAAAGTAGAAAATGGCATTGCTTAATACGTCAAGCAATTTAGACAGTTTTCTCAATTCCCAAATTGAGTTTACTGCTCCGTATGCTGGAATTATACCAGCCCATGATATGACATCATCACCCAAGTCCATATGAGATAGTCCTTTGGTGCCAGCATGAGCTAAGTCATGATGATAAATCCATGAAGCGTCAATCTGGCCTACTGGATTGGCAGGCTTTTTGACTTCTCAAACATTCCGAATTTTTCCTTGAGGTAAAGCAGTTGTATGTCGGATGACTGGGACTAAATAACCTAAGAAACAGCTACCAGACCAATTTCCTGGTAGCCATTTATAGGCTCTTCTACCACACGCAAAGTAACAATCTTCCACCTTAGTGGTGATATTACTATTTGTAATAACTTTGCTCAGAATGAAACACCTTCTTATCGATCAATCCTAGCTGTTGGTATAGAATGGAATTGTTTCTTACCTCTTCGTATGTTTTATGCACCAGTTCACAAAATGAATCATAGGTAGTGTTACAGTAGGAGGAGTTATTGTTACACCTGTAGGGAACTGTCACATTACAAAAACTCCATCCTACCTTGACTTTGCCAAATTTCTGAAAACACACAGTTCCATTTCAACGGTTAAACAGATGTAAGTCAAGAAAAGCTGTTGCAGCACCTGACATTTGTAAAGGACCTTCTAACCTCCCTGGGGTACACTGTCAATGAAAAGAAATCAAAAGTAGTCTCCAGTCAAAAAATTGTAACCAGCTGTTTTTGGTTAACTTGCCTTGTGTTTGCTAGTTGTTTTTTTTTTATTAAATTCTTACACAAGCCTACCATTGTACTTTTTGTAGTTTGCTTATGTTTTTTGCTGTTAATGTTTTCTTACTTCATGTAATTGGAGCTTTTCTCCCCAGGCCTCTACTGAAAACGGATATATGTCCAGCTAGACTAGCCCGGTCAACAAATGTAAAATAAAAAAATAAAAAATAATGCTATCCTGTCTTTTGAAGTGACATTTGAAGTGCCATAAATCAGATTCATCCAGGTTTCATTAGCCCCTAAAGGTACTGTACTTAGCATCAATCCCCCATTAACAGTAGGTAAAGCAGTACAGATCCAACAGTCAGAGACATTGAGGGATGATGCATAGGCAAATTTAATAGCTTGGTAGGTGTTGAAAGGTGGATGCCAAATAGCTCACTTGGTGTGATGCATCGATGGAGCAGGAAATAAAAATGGCCACATTAAAAATAACAGTACAAAAAGAATGATCATCAAAATGGCTGTCCAATATTTTTGTGGAAATGGTTTTAGAGTCTGCGGAGTGTCAGTAGTTTGGAGTTTTCCAAAAGGGTAAATGTTAGGCATCGTCAGGTACTGGAACAGTTCTACTGTGAGTACGAGTAGCAATGGGAGGAGAATGTGGAGTTGAAAAAGGTAAAGGTTGTTGATCTTCAGATGGTACAACTTTTTTGGCGTGTGAAATATGGATCCAAGTTGGAGATCCTTGTAGTCGCACAGTAGATGACGTTGTCAGAAGAACCAGGAAGGGCCCCTTCCAGCGCGGCTGGAGCGCTGTTTTTCTAGAGAAGGACTTAACATAGACCCAATCCCATAGTTGTAGAGCAGATTCCAGAAAAGGATCAGGAAGATGTTGAGTGGCTGCTACTTGACGATGGTAAAACTGTAGGAAAGAAACAAGAGATTTTCAGTACAAAAGAATATCATTATCAAATGCATCATATTCAGAAAAGGGTGGTGGTGGTGTCATGGGCATACACAAAGGGCAACCCATGAGAATTTCATGTGGAGAAAGACCCTTAGTAGGATGCGGTTGTGACCGCATAGAAAGTAAGGCTAGTGGTAAGGCCTGCACCCAAGTTAGGCCTGTTTCTGAAGTCACTTTAGCAAGTCTAGTTTTCAAAGTCTGGTTCATGCGTTCAATAATACCTGATGCCTGTGGTCTATATGGGCAATGAAATTTCAAAGTAGTGCCTAGCATTGTACACAATGATTCAACTAACTTAGCAGTAAAATGCGTTCCACGGTCAGAGTATATTTGACAAGGAACACCAAAACGAGGTATTAATTAATAACACAATTTTTTTGCAACTGAAATAGCATCATTTTTAGCACATGGGTAGGCTTCTAACCACCCTGAAAAAATATCAACAATAGTCAAAACATATTTAAAATGAGTACAAGGTGGGAGTTCAGTAAAGTCCCACTGTAAAGCACAAAATGGTCCCATTAGTTCTGGCACCAGCTGAGCGGGAGCCAGAGTGCCCTTTGAAATGTTATGCTGTAAAAAAATGGAGCAAGTGCTCAAGAAATGCTGCACAGAAGCAGAAAGTCCTGGGGCAAACCAATCCTTCTGGATTTTTTTGATTAATGCTTGTACCCCGACATGAGCTAGCAAATGATATGCTTTTATAAGAGAATTTAACGTAGATATAGGGCAAATTAATCTGCCATCAGAAGTTGCCAAATTGAATCAGAGCATTGGAAACAACTGTGGCCCAGCCATGTTTTTCTTTCTGATTCCGATGCTTCACTTTGTAAAGCTTTCAAAACAGTAGTGTCAAAAGTAACCGTTTGTAAGATAGGCTGCAGAAATTGTTCCTGAACAGTATGTGAAAGAGCAGCCTGCTTGGCAGCCCAGTCAGCCAAATTGTTTCCCTTAGCTACTAGGGAGTTGTTAGACTGGTGACTGCACACTTGACAACAGCAATGTTGGAAGGTAATAACAAATCCTGTAAGAGGTGATCAATATACAGGTAATTTTTAATTGGTGCCCCAGAGGATGTCAAAAACCCCCTTTCCTTCCATAATGTACCAAAATCATGAACAACACCATGGGCGTAACGTGAATCAGTATAAATAATAACAAATCTGTCTTTGGCCATTTTACATACATGCGAAAGTGCTACTAATTCCGCAGCTTGTGCGGACATGCCAGGTGGTAATTGCCCAGTTTGTAAAACTGCAGATGGCGAGCAGACTGACCATGCATCTTGGAGTTCGCCAAGATTATTTTGTAAACAGGATCCATCTACAAAAAGAAATAAACCAGGATTAAGCAAAGGAACATCTTGTAAATCCAACCTAGTTGAAAGAACAGTGTTAACTA
The DNA here is from genome assembly GCF_019279795.1 of Protopterus annectens. Classification (NCBI taxonomy): domain Eukaryota; kingdom Metazoa; phylum Chordata; order Ceratodontiformes; family Protopteridae; genus Protopterus; species Protopterus annectens. Next base: position 1,152,648,262 of record NC_056729.1, on the reverse strand, counting down.
CAAGCACACAGTCATGTGGTTCGCCCTCGTCACTGGTTGGAACTAATGAAGCAGGGTTTAGTGGTGGGCAATGTGTAATTTGAACAGCAGGGTTAGTTAATAAACTTAACTCATATTTAGTGAGGCGAGCATTGGAAAGGTACTGTGTTTTTGTTTTTAAAAGTAACGCTTGTGCCGCATGAGGTACTGCTAGTATAGTGTCATGTCCTAATGTCAATGTTGCTGCCATATCGATCAAAACAGCAGTGGCTGCCACTGCTCATAAACAGGGTGGATAGCCAGAAGCAACAGGGTCTAGCTGAGTGCTGTAATATGCTATAGGTCAATAGCCTCCTGTGTGCGCTTGCACCAACAGGCCCAGGGCAGTTTTATTTCTTTCACAACAGAAGAAAATAAAGGGTTTAGAATAATCTGGGAGCCCCAGAGCAGGTGGGTTTACTAGTGCCGTTTTAATAGCCGGAAAGGCATTCTCATGTTCAGGGGATCAAGGCAGAGGGTCTGTGACTTCCTTTTTTAGAAGCTGTAACAGAGGGGCCAAAATTTCTGAAAAATTGGGCACCCACTGTCCACAATAACCTGCTAGGCTGAGGAATCCCCTGAGTTGTCTCTGAGTTACAGGGCGGGGGCAGTGTGGATGGAGGTAATTCTACTTGGAAGTATTTGATGTGAACCCATAGAAATTATGTGTCCCAGGTATTGTGCCTTTTCTTGACAGAACTGCAGTTTAGATTTATTTACCTTAAAATCTCGTTCAGCTAAAAACTTTAAAACTAAAAGTGAGTTCTTAATACAAGACTTGGTATCTTGCGAAGCTATAAGAATATCATCTACATATTGGACCAATACTGAATGTGGTGGTAACTGCAAATCCTGCAGTTGTCTATGCATTTCTCTAGAGAATAGGGTTGGTGATTCTACATATCCTTGGGGTAGCCGGGTCCAAGTATACTGTTGGCCTTTATAAGTGAATGCAAACAAATACTGACTATCTGGATGTACTGGGATAGAGAAAAAAGCTGATGAGATATCTATAACCGTAAAACAACGTGCTGTAGGTGGAATGCAGCTTAAAATCATAGCTGGGTTTGGTACGATTGGAAAAACAGGCAAGACAGCCTTATTGACTTCCTGCAAGTCTTGCACAAATCTGTAAGCTTGTTTACCAGGTTTCTTTACCGGTAGAATTGGAGTATTACATGGACTTGTTGTAGGTACTATAATTCCTTGTTGTACTAAGGCAGAGATGACGGGGGTAATACCAGATGTGGCCTCTACCATCAAAGAGTACTGTGGTACCTGAGGTAACTTTGCTCCAGGTTTTAAAGTTATTTTGACAGGAGTGGCTGAAATCAGAAATCCAACGTCATTATCATGAGTGGTCCATAGTTGAGAGGGTAATGAATTTAGGTGCTTATTCTTATCGAGGTCAGACTGCATACACATTGTCTGCAGAGTGACATTTTCATCTAAAGTAGCCAAAATACTATCTTGTTTATCTGAAGGTACTTGTAAATATACTCCTTCAGCAGTGCAGAAGATGGTTGCTCCCATCTTACAGAGCAAATCTCTTCCCAATAAATTTAAAGGTGCTGAGAGTCCTATTAAAAATGCATGATTGTCTTGTAAGGGTCCCAAAGTTACTGGGACTGGGATGGTTTCAGAATATTCAACCAGAATGCCAGAGACACTTACCCCCTAGTTATGTTATTAGAGAGGGGGACATTTATTGCTGCTTCACCAGCTAACATAGATTTGGATGCCCCAGTGTCAATCAAAAATTGGTATGGTTTACTTTTGACAAGTAACATAACATGTGGTCCATCTTGATCCACATGGATGAAGGGGCACAACTGCTGTTGTCTGTGTTCAGGGAACCTTCATTGTGATGGCTGCCGATTGGATGGAGTCCAATTAGAATTCTACTGAGGTGACGTATCAGTGGGTGGGGCAGGTTGCTCAGCCAGATACGGACATTCATTTCTCCAATGGCCTACTTGGCCACAATTGAAACACTCCATCTGATTATTATAGCTTTGGGGTGTGGCTGATCGATTTTCCTGCCAGTTTGGTCTATTTTAGTTTCCAGCCCCTTGCCGTCCACCTCTCCCTCTTCCCCATCCTCATCCTCCCCGTCCATGCTGCCTGACGGCGGTACACATCTGAATCTGCGCTTTGACCAATTTTTCCTGTAAATCCTTTTTTCCTGTGCTAAGTGGTCAGAGAGGTATTGTACTTGCATGACTAATTCATGCAATCCAAGACTAGGCCAGTTTAAACATACTTCTTTTAGCTTATCCCATACTTGTGGGCGTAACCCATCTATGAAAGCAGCCGACAATCCGCTCTGTGCCGGCCCATCGGTGGGTTCTGGGTATCCAGAGTAAGCCTCAAAGGCTTCAGTGAGATGATTTAAATACTCGTCCACAGGTTTGTCTTCTTTTTGAAGAACTGACTTAATTTTGGACCATTTGGGTGTGGGTGGAACTATCACTGTAATAGCATCTACTATTCACTGTCTTACCACTTCAAACCCATTTTCTCCTTGTGCATCATGTTTTGGAATCAGAGTAGGGACATTAGCATGGTCCCAAATCCGTTTCATCAGATCAGCCGGTATGGCGTACTGAAGAACTGCCCTGACTTCTTCTATTGTAGGATTTTGCAAACAAATATGTCCTGCCAGCACACGCTGGAACTTAACTGGATTAGTACAAATGGGCACTAACAATTTGGTAATGGTTTGAAAATCAACTGCCAACCATGCCCTAGGTACTACAATGGTCAGTGGTTCCTGTGCACTTCTAGCATGGGCCGGGTTAGGTACCTCTCTCAAAGGTAACAATCTGTCGTCATCTGACGACTCCAGTCCTGAATCTGGATTAAATTTATCTGGCCCAAAATACCCATCCCCACTATCAGTTATAGCGGGGAACTGGCCAAAATGCCTTTGTCGGTGTAAATGCTGCTTCCCTTTTCCTTTGTAATAAGATTTAGCTCTAAAATACATTACTGCTTTTGTTTCTTTATGAGTCTTACTACTTTTTGGTCCCTTTTTCTATCACTCGTGTCTGGATCAGATTCACTAGAGTGACTGTCCGCAGCTTGCTCTCTTTCTCTAGGGGTGGAATCTTTAGTGGTGGAATCTGGCTTCTGTACTTCCGCTCCTTGTTGAGCGAGAGGGGGCTAATACTGTGGGGGTGCAATCGGTGGTGGTGGGTGGTGGGGGGAGCCAGGCATTATCGTCTTCTGATGATTCAATTATTTGCAATTTAGCTAATTCCTTTACAGGATAAAGCCCCTTAAAGGGTGGATCCTTCAAGCATTTACCATTTACTACATCTAAATTACTAGCAGTTTGTTGTAATTCTCTCAACTGCTCTTTTAATTTTTCTGTTGATTATCTTTTAAACTACTAATAACCGAATCCTTTTCTTTCTTTCGTCTCTGTCATCCAATCATTAAATGCTGCACAGCACAGCTCTGGTATTCTTCTCCCTTTTTTCTTTAACTTTCCTTGGAGATTAAGCAAAATATGTTTATTAAAACTTCCATTTTCTGGAAAGGCGAGTTTACCATCACCCTCAGTGAGGGCGACCCACTGACTTATAAACATACAACTGTCCCAGGACACACAAAAAATACATATAACCAGCTGGTGTACCTCTTTCTGGCTCTTTTATGGTTCCCACACTCGCTCCCATTTTCACACAATAAGCTATACTGTATTTTACAGATGTAGCTGTGACATTTTGTAAACGTCGTTTTCCCCACTCTCGTATCTCCTTTCACTCTTATGTCACCAGTTTTTCATTTTAACCCACTCTCATACTGCACAATCAATAGCAGGAAGAAAAAAAATTGCATGCCATTTACCTCAAAACAACTGAATGAGAGGAATTATTACATTTCTATAAAATTATATAGTCCAAATTTTAAAGCAGGCAAGTATAGGAAATGTAAGAAATACTGCCAGAACAGAAAATTCTGTCATGGGCCCTTTTACTAGCAGTACTTAGTTCAATCCCCAACTAGCACAGCTGTTGTCAATTCAGATCCGACTAAACGGCACCAATTGTTGCATTTCACATTTTATTTCAAATGAAGACAAGACACTTCTTCCTCTCTTTCAGTGATATTTATTACACACGTGTGGGAGCCTCATGGAAAGTACCAGGGAGACTCCTCAAACAAAGGAATGCATAAGCTTATATACTGGTCATACTGCTGACAGTACAAAACTATAAACTAGACCAATTAAATTAATACACAAGACAATTAACTAATCAATGGTTTACCCATAGACTTAAAGCAGTTCACATTACTACATCTCTAGGCAGAGAAAGAAAATCGGATACACTTCCATATAAGGCACATTTCCTGCTTTCAAGCAGGCTCCTGTTTTTCAGTGCTTTCCACTATTTACAGTTTACTCAGAGTTCACAGTACAAAGTTCATCTCAATGCATACAGATTGTCACGTACCCAATTTCCTTAAACACATACTTTGGTCATTCATATTCTACAAGTTATATCCCTGAAAAGGTGTCATAGCCTAGGATAATGGCATAGAGCCCCCCCAAAAAAGGCTGTACAAGGGCAAGGAACACTGTGTACCACACACTTACCTCTGGAATGTATATGGCCACATATGTGTTCTCCAGCTGTTGCCCTCGTATATATGGACTTGGCCCAACAGTTGGTGTGGGAGTCTATGACATGACTGGGATAATGAACGAAACAACACCAAAAACCGACTGTAGAAGGAAAAATGCTAGCTGGTAAAATATAGTAACTTCTGCACAGCTCGAACAGAGTATAACACACATATAGCCAACTCTAGTGTTCCACCCAAATTTCAGGCTAAATCCACTCGTAATGATAAAAACAAATCTTTTATTGAAAATAAGGTTTAGCGCTTTCATCTGTTAAAAATCAGACTTCCTCAGAACCAAAATGAAAATTGCTAGTGTTACAGGATTTGCTGCAGCATGCCCTTATGCAGGAATACGACATTTAAATACAAATGGATGTAGCCATGTACTGATAGCATTCAACAGACAGAATGCCACAGATATATCTGGGACAATACATGTGTGGTGCACAGACAAAACCTAACAGCCAGTCCTCCTGGTATCATATGGATAGGCCCACAGTTGAGAGCTATGCAGACAGACAACATTCCATGAAAAAGTATCATGTACACAAAAACCCTGTAAGACCAGCAAGATACAATGCACACAACAACACTACTTACGATGTCTGTAGGTCTGGAACCTTCCTAAATATGGATTTTATCTGTGGCTGCAGATTCTGTTGTAAGAGATATTGCTACCTGCTGTCAGTAACACTGATGTCCACACACAGGAAGGATGTCATCCATATTGGAAAGGTGAAGGGATAAGGCCCACAGAAGGCAGCAATTTAAAGTACAGGGTTGCCATGACAGTGGTTATCTGAAGTAATACACAGCAGGCTGCATGCAATTAGCAACTGGTGGACACTAACTGGTGCAGAGGCCACCACCTGATCATGTGCAATACCAACAAAAGCATGCTGCAATCTATTCAAATCAGCTCAGTCACTCTACTGGATAGACTGAGAAAAAGAGAGAGAAAAAAAAACTTCAAGAAAGGTCACAAAGCTCAGAGTTGTGTTACAGTGGAAAAAAACATAACAGGTTTGTTGAAACAGATATGCATTTACTTGCATGTAGTATATGGCATAGAATAATAGGATGTATAATGTGAAAGGATGTATATGTGCCATCAGTACTTGTTCCTGTAGTGATGTTCTGCTCATCAACTGCACTGGACAGTAGTGTCAGTCCCTGTGGGCAGTGGGACATACCTGTCAAATGTGCAGAGTAGCAGTGAATGGCAAAGATGTGACCCATGATATCTGCGATCTGTAAATTACTATGGCCAATGGCTGGTGGGGGTATT
>NC_056729.1:1152532321-1152639821 GCF_019279795.1 Protopterus annectens | reverse complement strand
GTAGGTACCTCTGGGATACCAGCAAGGCAGCGGCTGGATGCCGGTGAGTATGGTTTAAGGTTATGCTTGGCAATTCACAGTGTATGTCATAGCTAAGGTGTAGCCCATGTACACATCTAACACACCTACCCATAATGCATGCTGTACATGTGCACTGACAGAGCACACACCTCACTAATGGGATTACCAGCCTCAAACACATGCAATACACAGTCCATCTCAGACAACTGTGGCTACACTCCAGTGCACATTGCCCAGGCACAGCTGACATCTGCCCAGCATACACAGCTATGTCATACACAGAGAAGTTGAACATGCTACACATAAAGACATCCCACTCCCTCTGCAAACACATGCTCCAGGGTCCTACACTTCACCAACATATTACACAGAACATACTGGAGGGATAGGGCCCTGTACTGGGGAATTCCCACACTCTGGAATGAACTACCCATACATGTCAGGCAATACTACTCATTGGCCCTCTTTACAAAAACACTTGACAACTGGATGGGAAATGGGAAATTCACCCTGGGTAGTATGTCTGTGCCACAGCCTGACAGGGGCACAGGGGAATAACATTAGTGGGTGGTGCATGGCTGGGAACCCCTGTGGCTAGGCTTATGTAGGCCACAGGACCAATACACCAGTACTCACCTATGAACCTATGTATACCACAGGCAACATCAGCCAGGGCTCAATAATGGTCAATAATGGTCTCTGTACTCACCATAGGTACAGTACATTGTGTCTGTGGTCGGTCTAATGGTAGTCTATCACTCATACATGTACCACTGATGATGCATCTGTGAATATACATCAAGCATTCACTAAACACATGTCCACATGTAATCCAGAAACACACAGAGGCTGTGAGCAGCAGCAGAAACACAACTGACACACAGATACACATCCTGCAATGGTGTGTACATCTGTGAGGTATGATGCACAGTAAATGCCAGGGGTGCTGAACAGATGCACAGTAATGCTGTGGACATGGGTGCAGTGAGTTCCAGGGGGAGGCCCATCACCTACTAACAGAAGCCATGCATCACAGCCATGTATAATGTTGGTAACAGGGATTGACTACAGTTGCACTGCATGCGGTTGAGTGCCACATGTCCTGCATGCTGACATGTGTGTAATTACAGGTGTGTGTGTGATATGGTACTGCACCATCACCTGCTATTGTGTGTGTTATGGGGGTGTGGGAGCTGTCTGTAGGTGCTGTCTGGTGGAGTGTATGGGTTGCCATGTATGTTGACTTCATGTGTGTATTTCTGTGTGTGTGGCCATGTCTGCACATGTGTGTGTGTGTGTGTGTGTGTGTGTGTGTGTGTGTGTGTGTGTGTGTGTGTGTGTGTGTGTGTGCATGTGTATGTACTGTTTAGCAGTGATGTACAGGTCTTACAGTCTGTTCCCTGTTTTCCTCTCACAGGTGGCGAGGTGGGGCTGGGTCCCCCCCACAGGGAATATGATGTCACTGATACAGACAGTGACCATGAGGATAGGTGTGTTGAGGCACAGGAAGGGTCATCAGGGGCTGCCGCTGGGACACCAATTGACATCCCACACATATCCACCCCATCCACACACACAGTCACACTGCCTCTACATACCTCATCACCATTGGCCTTAGCTGAGAGACAGTCTATGATTGGCATTGGCCAGGACAGTGTGGTATCTATGGCACATGTGTCAGGACACAGCAGCCATAGCCAGATGTCTGGCAGGGTATCACATAGGCAGATGTACAGGGGTGCTCGTCGGAGCACTGCTGGTCATCACGCCCCTGGCAGACGTGCCACATCTATATCAACCACATGCATGTTCCAGACTGTCATGGAGGCACAGGCATGAATGGAATGGTACACCAGGCAGGGTCTAAGGGCACAGAGGGCTCATCACACCTCTGTAACTGACAGCATCCATGACCTAGCAGGTGCCATCTGTAATTACACCAAGGTCATGAATAAACGGTGGGGTGAGACATTGGATCTCATCCACAATGTCATGTCCATGCATCAGGACAGGGCGGGATGGTTGCGACAGCCATGTGAACGTTTGCCAGCAACACCAGCAGCTGGAGGTCACCGTGGATGTCCCACCAGAAATGTGCACATGGTCCTGGCCAGTCCCAGGAGGGACCTGGATCCAGTGGACATCTGTCAACCTCGGGGGACAGTACTCAATCTGGCTTTGTACCTGATACTCCCTGTAGCACCCCTGCCAGGCACAAGTCCCATGTCCATGGCCGGAGATGGTGAACTGCAAACCCTGCCAGGTACAGTCTGCAGCTGTCTCACAATTCCCTGTATAAGGCAGCCACATGGAGGAACTGTGTGCCTGCAGACACACACATACACACAAACAACAAACCTAGGGCAACCACATACCTGCACACACAACATCACTAGTGGCCCATAACAGTACTCAGCCTCCTCACACACACACAGACATGTTTTCAATTGTATGACTCAGCCTAGGCCTCTGGCAAACCAACAACACACCCTGTGCATATGATTATACCTGTGCCACTCCCTGCCATCCATAACATTGATGCAGGGACAGGCTAACATGGTGCTGATGCACAAGGTGACTGTACAACAGTGTAGCAGTGGAATGATGTGTAGCATGATGTCAGCAGTAAAGTGAAATGCTAATATCTTGGAAGGTGTAGCTGTGCAGCCAAGATGCATCATAGCTGTAGTTAACAATGTTGTACTGTTGTCACCATTATCTATTCTGATTGTGTTGTGTTTGTCCATGTACCACATGGCTGATAGGTGTAGTGGTGTCAGCAGGCCTTCTGCAGTGGACACCAGTAAGTGTAGTGGGTGGTACACATGCCATGGCTGGGTACAACACACAGAGCCTTTGGTTTGGATGCAGTACAGGTACAAGACTGTGCACAGGGAGGCATGTCTCCATGCAGGTAACACATCTGTTGCACATGTAATCCCACCAAGACAGGATAGGCACAACCACAAATTGCTATATATGCAGTCTGCAATGTGGATGACATTGAACATGCTAACAGCAGGGTGTATGTCCCAATCTCCACTCTATTGCGATCCTCGCCTCAGTAACATGTGTGTGCCAATGCCGGTGGCATAGCCCTACCCTTAGGAGCGTGTGAGGTGCTTAGCTACTGTGAATGGTGTAAATAACAACTAACAACCTGATTACATACACTGTACAGTATTACAGGCAGCTATGGAGGGATAGACGCAACAGTAACTGCAATAATGGCAGATGTGTCCACAACAGCCACACCCAGTGGGTTATAGCAACCCCAGTAGTGCTGCACAAGTCGACAGTGTGGAAGTGGGCATTAACACATCTATGACCTGTGAAGGACTGTATGTCCATGGGATGGCACCTGTGAAATGTTGGCATTTGCCAAGCAGTCTTGGTGGAAACATATTCTGCGAATGGAGGTAGATCCCTTAACAACTACACACATTCCTACATGTGGAATTGTGTATAAAAGTCTGCTATGATCTACATAGGCATTGTGCACCTCCTAACCCTCATCTACACCTGTCATGATTGGGTAAAGGAGGTATACCAGGTTCAGGTTGTATTCTCTGCCTTTGACAAGTCCAACATTGGTGGAGTCCCATGTGTTAAGATTACCAGTGACATTGGCCATGGGTTTATTGTTGATATGTTCCATGTCCCTGCAGACCAGGGACATCAGGCTACTGGGCGGTAGTTCCCAGCTGATATGGTGGATTTGTGGTCATCCTTGCCAACATTGGTGAATCCATTGTCAAGCATAGGCCTATTGGATCGTATGAGGGATCCCAGCTACTTACTGCGTCTGTCCAGGGGGTTTCTCCAAGCATGACACATCACTTGACTGTACTGCATGATATGTTAGCAATGCCAGCCTGACATCCTACAGGTGGGATGGAGTACTGTTAACATTTATTTCCCTTGTCATGTAGGGTCCTGGTTATGGGATCTGCAAAGGTTGGTAGTGTATTGCAGGCCAGATGAGTTTGGCTGGGGGGGATACCTATCCGTGCCAGATGTATGTTGTTTGGGTCTCTCAAACCCATCAATGGTGCATGTGGACATATATGTTGTAGTTACATTCACAGCTTCATCTACAGATGTATGTCCATATATACCTATAAAGATATATATGTGTTCACCTTTGAAAGGAAGGCAATCATTTCATCGAATGGCCCTTTCTGCAAACCAAAAAGACAAATCCGTCATTTCTTACTCCACCACAGTTCAAAACACAACAGTTCTAAAGCCACCTTTGCTGACTCTCGAACTGCAAGTTGGAATACATATCGTAATGCAGGGGGGCATGCCCCTCTGCACCCCCCATCTGGGGGACTGAACCCCCCACAGCCCCCCTACTGTGATATACTAACTCCGATTTTGCACTACAGTGGGGATAAACAAATATTCCCCATCCCCACTCTAGTGCCATCCGCACCCAAACTGCCAAATCTGCAATGAGCAAATGCATAGTGACATTCGCTCATTGCACATTTGATGCATTTATTGCAGGATTGTGCAATGTTGAGAACATACCTTTGGCCTTCCAACTTTTGGACACATGGATTTCTCCCTTTGAAAGGTGAGCCATATATATGCTGACATATATGCATTCCTAGTGCTGTATATATGTGGTATACATATGGATGTATACATATATATCTATATATATATTCATATATATATATATATATATATATATATATATATATATATATATATATATATATATATATATATATATGTATATATGTATATATTTCTATAGCTATATCTACATATATAGATATGTTATATATATGTATATATTTCTATAGCTATATCTACATATATAGAGATGTTATCTGCATTTAAAGTTGAATATATATATATATATATATATATATATATATATATATATATATATATATATATATATATATATATATATATATATATATATATATATACATACACACACACACACACAAATATAGCTACATGGTGGAATACATTCCCTGTAATGTTGTATACCTGGGCTGGATGATATGTATGTGAAAACATCATGATTACGCATATCTACCATGGCTTTGTGGTAAATCACTTTGTGTATGATGTGCAGGGTCCTGAGTTTGAGCCTTGCCGGAGCTGGTTATTTTGTTGCTGGGCAGAACACACCCTCTTGGATACAGAGTGATTAAGGCACTTTAAAGCAGTTGTAAATGGGTTTGCGTGGGTTTACATGATGGTAAGCACTGCTAACCTCCGGTTATGTTTTCATACACTCAGCTTCTAAATTGCTTAACCTGTGTAAGCAATGCTTAGCTCCGTGCAAACCCGTGCAAACCTGCTTACAACTGCTTTAAAGTGCTGTAGCCAACGGGCCATGTTCTGCCCAGCAACAAAATAAACAGCTCTTGCAAGGCTCAAACCAAGGACCCTCCACATCTTAGACAAAGTGATGTACCACTTAGCCATGAAAGATACACAGATGTTCACTGTTTCAGAAGCATATCAGCCAATCCTATCATGAAACAGTACAGAGAATGTATACTAACATCTAGATGTCTGCGTATGTAACTATATTACAACCTTAACAGATACAACATATATATATATATATATATATATATATATATATATATATATATATATATATATATATATATATATATACACACACACACACACACACACACACACACTCACACACACACACACACACACACACACACACACACACACACACACACACACATATATATAAATATATATTTTGTTTTACTAACTCTATATACATATGTATCACTATCTATGCACATATAGTTATATATCTGTTAGCAAATAAATATATCTATATAGGTATATATGGCCATACATCTGTAGATAGCAATTGCAGATTAACAAATACACCTATGTCAACATGCACAGTTAATGGGGTTGAGAGGCCACACACACTATACGTTTTGTAAGAATAGGCATCCCCCACAGCCAAACACATGTGCCCTGCAATACACTACCAAGAACAGTCTGCCTCTCATAGGACATGTAATATGTGGAAGTCATCAACATCCCCAGGATACAGATACACAGACACATATATGCAGATACAGATATACATATATATATATATATATATATATATATATATATATATGCATATCTACATATATATATATATATATACATATATATATATATATGCATATCTACATATACATATATATACATACATATATATGAATATGTATATATATATATATATATATATATATATATATATATATATATACATGTGACTACATACACACGCATATATATGTACAATAAGATACATATGTAGAAGGTGCATACAAAATGGAACAGCCACTATGCCTGCAGTTAACAGCTAAACAACTGGACACTTTATGGGCGACACATACTAATGTCAATTGCTGCCTGCAACATATACCCATAGAAAGGTCATAGGAAAGACACCACACATAGGTTTGCAGAAATGGGAATCCTTTTATTGTGTACTATAACAGTTCTATATGCCATGTCATATAGCTATTCAGATACTGACAACCATATAAACAAAGTACTGCAACTGTGAAATAGTTACAGTAATACAGTAGTCTGGAAAGGTTCACAACTGTTGCTGTCCAGGCCAAGCCCTTCAGAATGTACAATAGTGCAGACAGTCTGGGCCACAGGGTACCACACAATCAACAGTATGCACTGCAGGTGTGTAGTTCAGCAGCCTCTTTCTACACTCTGTACAAACTCCATAGGAGGTAAAGACGTTTTGTGATCAAATGGGTTGTAACAGGTACATAAGGCATAACGTACAGAACAGTCTGTATGGCAGGAGGCAGTAGGCTTGCAGTACCCCAAGTCATGTAAGTAATGTCAATATAGGTGGAGTATATGGTACTGTACATCCAGATACCTTGTGGCAGCTCACCCCCAATACCCCCACATTTTGTAAAGGCCTAGGTCATTTATGGTGCTCCCCACCTAGACTCAATAATATAGGCCCATATACCACTGTCACATACACTGGCCTCTGCAGTGCATAAGGGCGCACATGTGTTGTGTAGGTGATGCCCGCACATATATGGCCCGAGCCCCCCTGTATGTGTAGGGGAATACAATAGCAGTGGACTAATGGCAGCAATGGCAGTGTGATATACTCACAGCCCACTACAGAACAACCCCCAACAGCATGACATATGTGCACAGCTTGGCATGTAGGTGGAGGACACAGGCTGGAACACAGGCACATACATGGAACACTGTTGCCATACACTAAGCAAGGTGCTGGTGTTACAGGATAGTCTGCAACATACCCTTAATCATGGAATTGAGGTTAGAAATAGAAATGGATGTAGCCATGTACTGATAGCACGCAACACACACACTGCCAGTGTAATATCTGAAACAGGACTTGTGTGGTGGACGGACAACACATGATAGGCATACCTCTGTCCAGCAAGAGGATAGGCCCACAGTAGTGAGCTATGCAGATAGACTGCATTCCAAGGTACACTAGTATGTATACACACACACACACACACACACACACACACACACACACACACACACACACACACACACATACACACACACACACTGTAACACCAGTACTATGCAAAGCATAACACAACTCTACTCACAGTCTGCCTGTAGTTCCTGATCCTCCTACAAATATGTGGCCACTCTGAGTGTGCAGGTTCTCCTGTAAGAGGTATTGCTACCTGCTGTCTGTATCACTGATGCCCACACACAGGAAGGATGTCCATCACACAGGAAATGTAAAGGGACCACGCCCACATGCTGTAGGGATTTGTAGTGGGTGGTTGCCATGACAGTGGTAATTGAATGTAGTACACATGTGTAATTATATATATATATATATGGCTATCTGGATAAGTATATGTACATATATTTCTGCCATATGTCCTGGACATGTAGTGTAGCCATACCCCAGCCCCTACAGTCCCAAAGTCATAGTGCAAGGAGATGACAGGTATGTATAGCAGGTATATTACTAGACTGTTGCTACTGTCATTGGGATAGTCTTCACAGACATTGTGTGTATGAATGCTGACATCTGCTTATAACATGTGTGCCATTGGCTACTGACAGACATCCTAAGGAAATCATTGTAAAGTACCGCTGTTAGCATGTAATGCCTCTGTGGAGTGCAGCAGAGATATTGGCCACTATATGTGGAACTTCGGACACACCCTGTACAGTCCAGAGGTATACACATAATCCCTTAGTGCACCACATGTGTACCAGGCCTGACAATATGGATTTAGACAGCCATGTAGATGGGTATAACACATAATGACTGGTACACATTTGGCACCATAGGTGTTGGATTTACACACTCCTGTCTGTCCAGACACATAATGGCTGCTGGTACAGGGGGTGCCATGGACAAATACTACCCACTAGATATTGACATACATCTGTACAGCATCCCACTGCTCTGACATACATGACATTTAAGGGAGACCCAGCAGCAATACATCTGGCAAGTATCTGCACAAAAAATCCCACTGGTTAAGTACACTAAGCTGCTAGGCATGTAACAATGCACTGTGCAGGCTACAGGCAGACTGGCTCAACACTGGCTACATCTTGTATGGGGGGAATGCACATATACCTGCATATATAGTAGGCTCAACAACCTTGTCACAGCCATGTCACAGCCTGTGTGACAGTGCATAACCACAACCAATGTGAACACAGCCACAGCCACATTTGGTAAGCTAGCATAATATTACAGTATATGGACTATCTGCTCTACACCATCCTCATATGTGCCACTCACAGAATGACCCTACATATACTGGGCTGCTACACAGTTTGGTCTGATGGCTGTCTGTGGTATGGGACATGTGTGTGTGAGGCCCTACAAACATGTGCGGCAAAACGGTGCCATACAGTGGGGCAGCATGTAACATCTGATAGAAGGGGAGCTAGAACAATGACATCCACTGCAGTCTGTACACAGGCTAAAGTACATATTAACAATACACACACTGCTGACATTCACCATCACTACACAGACCTCAGCACTGTACAGACATCCACAGAATGTCCAGCTTATGTCATGAAATATAACCCATACTGTACATGAAATGAGTAGCAATCTGATATATCACTGGCTTGTTATCAGATATGATGACAGTATTTATGGTGTACAGCACATATGCGCCACTTCATGCATGCCATATTTACAAAGGATGGCAGAGGTTTGGCTGACAGCACATACACAGGGCCAGTATAGACATGTTGCTGTGATAACCTCATATATTTTCCGTTGTAACTGGGTTTGTTGCAACATATGTCCTATGAGGGATATGGTCAGTAACTGTCACGGCCTTCACCATCTACAGAATGAAGTCCTCACACTACCTTCTGCATTCCACAGATAGATGCATTGTGGCTAACACATGAAACCATAGGCACAACACTGCCCTGTCTGCAAATGACCCTGCAAATGGGGATTACTCATATACATGGAACTGACATGGGAGGTATTGTGACATGTACGACAGGCATATCCAGACAAACACTGTTAAACCAACATTACTCCAAATGCAGTATAGCAGCACTTACAGTCTGTAGTCAGGTCAGGCACATCCCCCTCCTGTTTGTTGCCCTGTTTCCACATTGTATGTTGTTAGAGGTAAATCCCCAATCCATCTGAGATGCTGTTTGCTAAACAACAGATCTAGTTCCTGCTCACAGTGACTGCAAAGGCCCAACACCTCCCTGATGTTCCTAGGTATTGGAGTGTGTTTCCATGCAAATGGCTATGGGATTGTTACCACAGCTGTTCCACATGCAATCAACTAGGGGAGGGCTGTAGTCTGTGCAGAGGCCATCAGCTGATCATGAGCATCATGTAAAATAAAGATGCTGCTGCCTCAGCAAGGCAGGTGTGGGTCTCCACATCCACCAGAGAGGGAGTGGGGGAGGCAGACAGAAGCAGATACATGTCAGGGAGGGGTGGGAGAGTAAAACTGAAGCAAGCTTCTGTCACACACCTACCAGCACAGGGTATCAAATCCCTGACAACTATGTAGTGCTATCATAGTTCGATGCAGTTATTGGATGCACCACATGAGTTACCTGATGTGGAGCACTCAGAACATATATGTGAGGGTGAGTGACATCTGCAACAGGGATACAGTAGATATATGGTAGGTGTCATACACGTGCCTGTCTGCATGAACAGGTGCCAGCGTCAACACAAGCACACTCACATGGGGACGCACACACATTGACACACTTGGCAGGGCCAGGAGTGTAACTCATCACTAGTGGGATTGCCACAACAGATCAATGTGCAGGTATGACATGCACCACATAGGTCATACAAAGGCCATATGGGCAAAAAGTATGAGGAGATGTCAGACATCAGACAGCATGCTTCAGTATGCCCTGGGGGGTTGTAGTGAGTGTGGATTTGGACATACGCACCATACAACACACACACACACACACACACACACACACACACACACACACACACACACGCACAGAAACACACAGGGTGCATGTGTACATGTCTACATGGGTGTGTGGTGGTCAACTGTGCCAGCAGGCTGTACAAGGGTAGGCAATGGGTATATCTTGGCATCAGGCCACATGACAATGGTCTGCATTGTGGCTCAGGCCTATAGTTACTGCATTTGCCCACACAGGTGGGTACTGCATCCCCCATCCAGTCACCTGGGTGACTATTGTGTGTGGCCAATGCTGTACACCATATGCCATGTATGTGTTCCTTAGTCCATGACATGGATGGTGTCTGGGATGTGCACACCTCCCACATGCATGTATAGTGACATGTGGAACTGTACCTGGGGTGTCTGGCCTATGTTGTGAACACAGATTATCATCAGATGTGCCAGTCTTGCCCACCTGTGGCAGAAACTGGTAATGGGCAGCAGGTTTACCCTTCACCAACATTGATAGCATGACAACAGCATTCCCTGATGTCAGTGTCATCTGTCCATACAGGACATGTTGAAAGGCATGGTATGTCCATTGTGAGTCACATGTTAAGACACCACAGGTGGTGCAGGTGTCCATTGGGGAACATGGTGGAGGTGCACTATCTGCATGTACATGCATATTGGACAGATGGGCAGGATGACATGCCATCTGTAGCCCACTGCTATCACTGCATAGTTACTATCAGTGGCCAATATGCAGTGTGCTACCCACATATTGGCTGTTGCCTAGGCATGTGTGTGCATATGACACATGGGTTGAGTGTGTGCTCTGGGTAATAGTGGGGTTGCTAACTTGGATTGGCTGGCCTTGATGTCACATGTATGGGTATGACTTTGCACTCCAGCCTCTCAGCTAATTTACATCTGTTATCCCTGTATGGTTGACATTGTGATATATAGTAGGGCCACCATAAAATAAATAAGCAAAACCCCTCCACATTGCCTACAGGTGTCACACACTCACATCTACACACACACAACACACACACCTATCATGTCTGTGAGTAGAACCCCTACCTAACTAGTTGATTACACTATAGCACTACGCAGTTATGGTACGCACCATGGACATTACTGAAGTACTTCTTCCCCAAAGGTGTATTTCACAGTGACTGACATCAGCAGGATTACCAAAGTAGGGCATTTCAACTATACTGCGAGTGACTAGCCTAAAATGCATTGCTCCCTACACAGACAGTGAGACACACACATAACATCCACAACTGACATGTGCAGGTATAGAACCACTGACTGAGATCTATATCACACTACAGCATGGAGCTGTTACAGGACACACCACAGGGATTATTAGAGACATCCATCCCCAAAAGTGTATTTCACACTGAATGACATTAGCAGGTTTACCAAAGTAGGGCATTTCAACTGTACTGTGAGTGACTAGCCTAAAATGCATTGCTCCCTACACAGACAGTGAGACATACACACAAAACACCCCCAACTGACATGTGTGGGTATAGAACCCCTGGCCTAGGTTTATACCACATTACAGCATGGAGCTGTTATAGGGCACACCACAAGGATTACTGGAGATATTTTTCCCCAAAGGTACATTTCACACTGAATGACATGAGCAGGTTTGCCAAAGCAGGGCATTTCAACTGTACTGTGAGTGACTAGCCTAAAATGCACTGCTCCCTACACAGACAGTGAGACACACACAAAACATCCACGCGTGGGTAGAATCACCCTGATCGAGGTCTATATTACACTATAGCATGGAGCTCTTATAGGAGACACCACAGGGATTACTAGAGATAGCCTTCCCCAAAGGTGTATTTCACACTGAATGACATCAGCAGGTTTACCAAAGTAGGGCAGTTCAACTGTACTGCGAGTGACTAGCCTAAAATGCATTGCTCCCTACACAGGGAGTGAGACACACACAAAACATCCACAATTATCATGTGTGGGTATAGAACTCCTAACCAAGGGCTATATCTTATTACAGGATGGAGCAGTTACAGGACATACCACAGGAGTTACTAGAGACATCTTTCCCCAAAGGTGTATTTTACACTGTATGACATCAGCAGGTTTACCAAAGTAGGGTATTTCAACTGTACTGCGCGTGACTAGCCTAAAATGCATTGCTCCCTATAAAGACAGTGAGACACACACAAAACATCCACAACTATCATGTGTGGGTATACAACACCTGACCAAGGCCTATATCACACTACAGTATGGGGCAGTTATAGGATACACCACAGGGATTACTAGAAATGTCCCTCCCCAAAGGTGTATTTCACAGTGAATGATATCAGCAGGTTTACCAAAGTAGGGCATTTCAACTGTACTACGAGTGACTAGCCTAAAATGCATTGCTCCCTACACAGACAGTGAGACACACACAAAACATCCACAACTGTCATGTGTGCGTACAAACCCCCTGACCAAGGCCTACATCACACTACAGCATGAGGCATTATAGGTCACACCACAGGGATTACTAAAGAGCTTTCTCCCCAAAGTTGTATTTCACAATGAATGACATCAGCAGGATTGGCAAAGCAGGGCATTTGAAATGTACTGTGAGTGAGTAGCCTATGATGCATTGCTCCATACACAGACACTGAAACACACACAAAACATCCAGAACTGCCATGGATGGAGATGGAACCCTACCACAGTTTTAAATCACACTACAGCAGTACACAGTTACAGAACATGCTACAGAGATTACTGGGCTATGACTTTCCCAGAGGTGTATTTCTAGGTGAGTGACATCAGCAGCCTTGCCAAAGTTGAGTATATGAATTCTAAGGAGTATGTGTAACCTAAAAAGCATGGCTTGTTACTCAGGTACAGACAGACAGATTCACACACACACACACAGTTGCCAAGTCTGGAGTGAGAACACCTACCTAACTACTTTAGCACACTACAGCAGTATGCACTACAGAGATTATTAGGCTCCAACTTTCCCAGAGTTGTATTTCTAGGTGAGTGACATCAGCAGCCTTGCCAAAGTTGAGTATATGAATTGTACGGAGTGTGAGTAGCCTAAAAAGCATTGCTTTTTACTAAGTCAGACACACACAAACTTGCCAGTTCTGAGGTGAGAACACCTACCTAACTACTTTATCACACTACAGCCATACACAGTTACAGGATGCACTACAGAGATTACTAGGTTATTAGTTTCCCAGAGTTGTATTTCTGGGTGAGTGACATCAGAAGACTTGCCAAAGTTGAATATATGAATTTTGTTACTCAGGCACAGACAGACAGATTCACACACACACACACACACACACACACAGTTGCCAAGTCTTACTTTAGCACACTACAGCAGTATGCACTACACTGATTATTAGGCTCCAACTTTCCCAAAGTTGTATTTCTGGGTGAGTGACATCAGAAGACTTGCCAAAGTTGAATATATGAATTGTACGGGATGTGAGTGGCCTAAAAAGCATTACTCTCTACTCAGACACACACAAAAACACCTGCCAGGTCTGGGGTTAGAACACCTACCTAACTAATTATACTACAGCAGTACGCAGTTATAGGACATGCTATGGAGATTACTAGGCTATGACTTTCCCAGAGGTGTATTGCTAGGTGAGTGACATCAGCAGCCTTGCCAAAGTTGAGTATATGAATTGTATGGGGTGTGAGTGGCCTAAAAAGGCATTACTCTTTACTCACTCAGACACACACACACACACACACACACACACACACACACACACACACACACACACACACACACACACACACACACACACAGTTGCCAGGTCTGGGGTTAGAACACCTACCTAATTACTTTATCACACTACAGCAGTACGCAGTTACAGGACGCATTATAGAGATTACTGGTCTATGACTTTCCAAGAGGTGTATTGCTAGGTGAGTGACATCAATATCTTTGGCAAAGTTGAGCATATGAATTGTACAGTGTGTGAGTAGCCTAAAAAGCATTGCTCTCTACTCAGTAAGAAACACACACAAACACACACAGTTGCTAGGTCTGGGATTAGGACACCTACCTAACTACTTTATTACACTACAGCAGTACGCAGTTACAGGACACACTACAGGGCTGTGACTTTATAAGAGGTGTATTGCTAGGTGAGTGACATCAGCATCCTTGGCAAAGTTGAGTATATGAATTGTACAGTGTGTGAGTAGCCTAAAAAGCATTGCTCTGTATTCAGTCAGAGACACACACACACACACATTCACACACAAACACACACAGTGGCCAGGTCTGGGGTTAGAACACCTACCTAGCTACTTTATCACACTACAGCACTACACAGTTATAGGACACCCCACGGAGATTATTGGGCGATGATTTCCCCAGAGGTGTAGTTCTAGGTGAGTGACATTAGCAGCCTTGCCAAAGTTGTGTATATGAATTGTACGGTGTGTGCGTTGCCTAAAAAGCATTTCTCTCTACATAGTCAGAGAGACATGCACACAAACACACACTCACACAGTTGCCAAGTCTGGGGTTAGAACTACTACCTAACTAGTTTATCACGACCGCAGTCTGCAGCTATGGGATGCGACATGGGGATTACTGAGCTACAGCTCTCTCAAAGGTGTATTTCACATTGGATGACCTCAGCAGGCTTGTCATGATACTGCTATGGGGAAGGCAGTGTGTGCAAGGGCCGTACCCTTTCATATAGGGGTTGGCATGCCACATGCAGGCACACACAGGGTCATATGCCACAGGTATGTGTATACAGTTACTAGGTGACTACTTCCTTGTACAGTCATGTTGCACAGCTAGCACGTGTAACACATAGTCTTGTCATGCTGACAGATACTGGTGGCTAGTATCTGCAGTGAGTGACACCTGCACCTCATGTGTTTGGGGACCTTTGGCTGTGTGCTAGGTGGGATAGGCCCAGATGGCCCCTTGTCATGGTCACCCTCTTCTACACATCTATGTCCGTCTACCTTTAGCTTATTATAGTGTGTTGTCCTTACATATATGTCTGTATTCCTATCCACTGTGTGTACAAGGCAGGAGTGGTGCATACTGACATGTGTCTGCAATAAGAACTGCAACTGCCAGATATGTCTGGTCCACTGGTGTTTGCAGACATGGTCTTCATGTGTTTAAGTGTGTGAGTATGCCCAGTACGACCGTTCAGTATGTTGTTGACTGACATTGCCTTCATTCCTCTAAGTGTGTGAGCATGCCCAGTATGGCCATCTATAGTGCATGTGTGGATCAAGTCCAGGTAGTTTGTACTGCGGTGCTGACCTTTGTGTTGTACACCGACAGGAAACATGTTGTGTCTGCAGGGCATACATCTGTCATTTGGCATTGACTGTTGTTACATTTCTGCATAGCGGGGGGGGGGACACCTGACTGTTTCTACATTTCTACACAGGGGTGGGGGGCACACCTGACTGTTACTATAAGTGTACGTAGGATGGTGGGGTATACCTGACACTTTTACACATTTGCTAGGACTGTACTGGTATGTCGGGTACACCATTTCAGTCTGTAGTCTTACCTATTGTGCTGGCTAGAGGCATACCAGTGTACTACAGATCTTAGCTTTAACTACCTACATATTAGTTTCTGACTTCTTAGCCTTCACAACTTACATCCAACTGCCTGGCCTGCTGTAGTCTGTCTGTGTAGGCCTGGGGGAGGGGTTACCCATAGGGCTCATTCAGAGGCCATAGTACAGCATTTGTTTGTGTTTGTCTACACCTATCCTGCTGGCTGTGACTGTTGTTGGGTATGTGCCCCCCCAAATGGCATGTGTGAGTCACTCACCTTGTGGGTGGCCCAGTATTGAGGGTGGTGCTGCAGGGCTGCCTATGTCGGATGCACATAGTACACTCCCTATACATGTTTGAGCACAGGTAGTGTCATGTTTGGCATCCCTTTTACTGTATGTGCGAGTCAGAGTGGGATGTCATTCCCTGGGTCCCTACTGTGTCAGTGCATGTGCTATGTGTTGCCTCTTTGCCAAGGCCAGGGCATACTGGGCATGCCTCCTTCTGCCTACTGGGGCAGGCTCAGGTTGTTCCTCCTCTGAGTCGCTCTGCGCCTGTGCAGGCCTTGGCACTGGTGGGGGGCTGTGTGACCCTGCCCCATGCTGTTCCTGCTGCAGCTGTTTTCGCAGGATCATATTGTGTAGCATGGCACATACAAGGACAATTTGGATACATGCAGTTGGTGAGTACTGCAAGGCTCCACCAGATATGGCCAGGCACCGGAACCATGACTTGAGCATCCCAAACACATGCTCTATTATGATTCGTGTTTTTGCGTGTGCCTCATTATGGAGTTCTTGTTTGAGTGAGTGTGCATTTCTGATGGGTGTCATCAGCCATGGCTCCAGTGCGTATCCAGCATCCCCCACCAGGTGACCATGTGGGATGTCCCCATTGGCTAATGTCTGGTACAGCTGCATCAGATGCCAGATGTGGGAATCGTGGTAGCTTTCAGGGCAGCCAGCACACACATTTATTATTATGCCCTGGGAATCGCACATGACCTGGGAGATGATGGAGGGGAAGCCCTTGGGGTTGATGTAGACCCGACCCCGCTCACCTGGTTGTACTTTAATGCATATGTGCATGCAGTCTATTGCACCCACTACCTGGAGGGTTCTGCTATTTGGTGGAAGAGATGCATATTGCTGGCCAACGCCTCATGGGTGATGGAGAAATATACGTGCTCACCAACATGTGCTGACATGGCATCCAGGGACTGGTGGAGTACCCTGGATGCTGATGCCTGTGAAATCTCCATCATATCCCCAGTTGGCCTTTGGAAGGTACCTGTAGCTAGTATTCTTAGGCCTACACATACCTTGGGATCCACTGGGATGGGTTCCCCTCTGTTAGTTCTGCGTGTGAGGCGTGGCTGGCACAGCTCAACAATTTGCTGTAGGAGATCCCTGTCCACCCTATAGTGCTCCACTATCTCCAGCTGATGTAGCCCTTGGTAGGTTACCCTGGGTCTGTGCACTCTTCTCTGTCTCCTCACTGTGGGTTGCTCAGCAGCATTCACATCCTCACCGCCCTCAGCCTCTTGCACGTGCTGGTTTATGATAGCAAAAGCAGCTACTAACATTTTTTCTCTTGCTTTCGTTTTGTAAAATTTCCCCGTCTGTATACACCGGTGGTGCAGAGGTTGTGGGAAAAACAAGGGGGAAAGATGTTTGCATAGTTTATAGTGGTGTGCTGGGCTGGGCTGCTGCCTGTGTAATTGGCTGTTTCTGATACATTTCACCTGTCAGCTAAGCTAGTTCTCCTTGATTACCTTTCTACTGCTGTTTTCCCTTCCCATTGCCTCCCTGTTTAAGCCCATGTGCATGCCGCGCAGAGTGCTCAAATGTGCACAGAGATGCTATTTCCTGGTTTAACTTCCTTTTTCTTCCTGTAAAACCCGGTGCGTGGCACGCACACCCGCTTGCACTTTCTAAAAGGTGCTAGGCAGTTTGAACACACCTCTAGCTTAGCTGTGCTAAGCTAGGAGCAGTCCCAAGCCACAGGGCTCCAATCCACTTACAGTATGCCTGACACCCCCCCCCCATGATGTCACCTATATCCTAGTCTTGCACACAGCTATTTATACTCTTACACTCTTGGGACCTGCCTCACACCCTGGGGAAATCTGGGATTCACTATCCTTCCCCTCATTTGCATAGGATTGCCTGCTAATGCATAGTTACATGTCCCACACTGAGCCTCCCCCCTTAGCAACCATTACTCACTGGCCAGGTTGTCTTATGCCTGCCATTGACTTGCATGGTAGAATACTGCTTTTAGTTAGAATGCTCATTATAAGTTTATTTTTTTATATTCCCTCCGATCTCATTTGCGTGCCGCTGCCCTATGCTTAAACAGCCAAGATCGGCAAAAAAAAAAAAAGTTTTTTTTTTTTTTAGTTTTGAAATAGTTTGCAATGCCAGTGGCCTTATACTTGGCCATTGGCATGCTTCCTCAATGATATGCAGCCTTTATTTTGAGCTGTCATAGCTCCATTTTGTAGTTTGCAGAAATGTACTCAGTTACTAACCGAGTACATTTCTG
Organism: Protopterus annectens; assembly: GCF_019279795.1. Taxonomy (NCBI): domain Eukaryota; kingdom Metazoa; phylum Chordata; order Ceratodontiformes; family Protopteridae; genus Protopterus; species Protopterus annectens. The sequence continues at coordinate 1,152,621,261 of NC_056729.1, read as the reverse complement.
CAGACTGCACTCGTCCTGCACTGCCAGCTTCCAGCTTCCTGGATCATAAATTACCTTCATTTGCATGGTTTTCACCTGCAAATGAGGGTAATTTACATACAGGAGTTCGGTCCGTGCAGGATTAGCCTAAGTGCTCACGTGCATGTCCCGGGAGCTCGTTCCTAGATCGCACATCGGCCATATTGCAGAAAATAGCTCTTAGACTAATCCTGCATGCTTTAAAGGGTTTCATAAATCCAGGGGATTGTGTAGTAGAAAAGAAAGAGGGTAATACATAGACAGATTTAGTGGGGGTGCTAGGGGTGCTATAGCTCCCCCATCAGTGCTTATGTTAAGAAGTAATCAGCAAACAAATCATAAAATATTTTTAAATGAGTATCCCTGTTTAAGCACAACACAGAACAGTGGATAAGAAATCAGAAATTCACTCCAGGTATGAGACCTGCATCACTGCTAGGCAGAGGCAGCCATTAAATCATGCTATATCTAACATACATCCCTTAAAAATAACATCTAAGGCATAGTAACTCATGTGATGCATTTGGGTTGCATGGCTAGCTTTATAAAACCCCAGTAGTTATTTGCCTAGTAGGACACCTATGAACCAATGAACCTATGAATCTGGATTTTCCATATTCACAGGTTCATAGGTATTTACTAGGCTAATGACCACAAGGGCCTTTTTAACTCTAGCCAAGCATCCCAAATATATCCAACAAGTTTGGTTCCCTAGAGGCTACTTTTAGGGGTATGTGTAAGCTAGCACATGAGTGCTCAAACATTTCAGATTGCTTCAATCCATTAAAGACGTAGGTGACAGACCAGGGGTGAATTTCTGATTTCCCATCCACTGGTCCACTGGTCCACGTGAGGCTTGAATAGGGGAACCCTGCTTCAACTGGATGGGAAGCCTGTTCCAGAAAAAGGGTATCCTCTGAGATGCATACCTGTCCTTCCAACATGTCCTATGTCACAAGCAAGTTTCAAGTCTCTGGATTGGGTAGTCCTGATGCTATTTGTTTAGCAGATATGTAAGAGGTCCATCAGAATGGGATTATAGGATGCCTTGTATGCCAGACATAAATCATCCCTCAGCAATCATAGGAGACAGACTATAGGGATGGGGATGGGACTATGAAGTGATCCACATAGGACATGTTGTTAAAACCATATATTATTTTTTGGGGAACCTCTCTTAAAGTTCCAGTTGTTGCATGTGTCTGATCAGGTACATACTAAAGGGAGCATTGTACTCAGTGATGGGAATGATGAGTGCTTAGAACAATGAAATGATGACTTCCTCAGGCTTATATGCCATATTCTTGGTTCTAAGTTGATGCACATAGAATGATTTCCTTACTACCTTAAACACATGTTGGTGAAAGTACAGGCTACTGTCTATATACTTCCCCAAATCCCTGACCACTAGGTCTGATCTTAGGGGTGTGTTATCAATGAGGTAGTTTCATGGGGCAGCTGAATTCCCAAAGGGTACTATCATAAATTTCTTGGCACTGAGATTTAAACCATGTCTATGACATCAATTATTTGTCTGTATTAGCCCTTCTGGGATGATATTAGTTTCTTGGGTGGATTCTATGACTGTTTCCACTTTGCAATCATCCTAACTTCCTGGGTCCTGTCTGACAGCCAACTGACAATCCAGTATGAACCAAATGAGTTTGTGCCTAATTCCATGAGTTTGTTTACAATGCCCAAGCATGGTATTATATCAAATGGCTAGATCTATGTAGGCAGTATACACCATTTTGCCCACATCCACTGCCTCAGTGACCTCCTCAAAGAAGTCTACCAGACTGAGTAGGCATGATCTTCCCTTGACAAAACTGATCTGGGTTGGATCCAGTGTTTGGAGGTTTCCAGTGTCATTATTAATCATTCCTATGATAATTCTTTCCTTGGCTTTGGAGACAAGTCATATTAATGGGGTTATAGTTTATAGGGTCCATAGAAAACCTGCCCTTATGCAGAGGGATAACTGTTGCAGTTTTCCATTCCCATAGAATGAGATCTGACTGGAGGTTATCAATAAATAGTGACTGCAGTGGTCCTGATAGGCCATCTTTCATGATATTTTGAGGCATTCTGAGATATTATTGGGGCCAATCGATGTGGAGTTCTTGGCATTAGAGAGTGCATTTAGGACCTGTGGTTATGTTTGATAGTATTTCTTGAGGGGTGACTGGGGAGGTAGAGGGGTGTAAAATTGGAGCTGAATTTGTCAGCCAGTGGATTTGCTCTATCTTCCAGCTCTGTGTAGGTGGCTCCATTCACAATTAGCTCTGCACATTGTTGTGTACAGCCTTTGAGGTTATGGACATAGCTAAGGAAGGCCTTGTGGTTGTCCTTGGGTTTGGTAGACCTAATTTTGTCATTTGAGTTGTTTGCTTAGATTGAGGAGAGAGTTTTTATCCTGCTGAGCATTGTTATTTCCTTACTTTTGCCATGATTTTCTTTCTTATGTTGTACAGCCTTTTGATGTTTGGATTCTGCCATGATGGCTTGTTTTTTCAGTTTGTTCTGAGCTTATTTCTGGTAGCCATAGATGTCTGTATGCATTTATTAACATTATTGTATACAGTGTCTGTCAACAATTCCACATCGGCAACTGTATTCTTGGGGTTGGAGAGAAGAGGCTTGAAATTTTGTCAAGCTGTCAATAATAGGAAGTTTGCCTTAGAATAGTTCCTAAAATGCTATGGGGTTTGGTGGGTTCATAGGTTTTATTATATTATGTGAGATAGAGAGGTGTCAAACTTTACAGCATATGGCCCATCCAACTGGCTTATTTCAGTGTACATTAAGATGGGATGGACAATTCCCTGAAACCCGTGGTTTTCAAGAAATCTACCACCACCACCACTACTGCACTCATGGGTACTTCAGATTTCATAGCCAAGGTGGAAATCTGCAGAGTCTGCAGCAAAAGCACATTTCTCAGTCAGGATTCTTCATTGTGGCTCTTACAGCCAGTACACGCTTGAAACAAGAGGCTTGAACCAAACATTAGAAATTATAGATTCCTGCTCACTGGTAGACACAGAAAACAATACCTGCTAAGACATTAACCACTATATAAACTAAATGTGCAGGATAAAATATGTGGCTATAATTGTCAAATTGTTTGTGGAAAGTCTACGCCTAATAAGGTGACAATAAAAGCCATGTACAGATCAGTGTGCAGCCTAGATATAAAAGAAAAAAATATCATAAAAGATCATGTTATGTAGTGATGTCTAGTACTATGTTTACCCCAAATCTGGGAAATACAGCACTAAATAGATTGGTCACTGTTACCGTGTTTGTTACATTAGACTTCAGCAAGTATGTAGCAAGTCCAGCTCCGTATTTTAATTCATGAACACTGATTACAGGGAATGAGGAACAGCAACAAAGGTGAAACATGGCATTCAGCTCCATCACCAGAACTACAAATTATTACTTTAAAACCATTGAGGTTATTTATATTTATTGATTGGTTGATTGATTGATTGACTGATTGATTGATTGGTTGACATTTGTTTACCAGGGAGGTTGACTGGGCACATGTGCCTTTTTTCAGGGGAGGGCTGAAGAGAAAAAACTCCAAGGTTCATATTTAATGCAATCAATATTTACAATAACAAATTTTATTAGGCAGTTTCAGTGAATATATAGCATAATAGTCTGAATAATAACAGCTGTACTGATATTCCCAAACATTACATTTATAAGACTTGTACTGAGACTTTACCGATAAAAGAGTGGTATATAAGATAGGTAGGAATAACTTAAAAAAATACAGTCTAGTGAGGTATTAGAAGAGATAAGCAAGTCTGAGTGTTAACAGAGAAGTAGTTATGGAATAGTAATTTGGTTGTGCTAATTAGAAGTAGGTCTAGTAGTTTAAGAAGGAAAGTAAAGGGTATTAGAAGGGGATAAGCTGGTTAAGTGATTTAGTGCTTTAAAGGGAGGTATAAGAAAGGTGATGATGGGTGTTACAATGCTATTTCTCAGATGAGGAGCAAATGAGAAAGCCAAGAGGCAGGCAGGAAGTCTTTTAGTATTGGTTTGAAAAGAAGAAGGCATGTGATAGACCTGACTGATATAGGAATTTTATTCCAAGTTCTAGCTACACTTTTGGAATAAAGACTGACCCCAGCAGTCTTTTGTGGTTTAGAGATGGTAAGCAGTTGTTTATTATTTGACTGAAGGAGATGATCTGTAAGATAATATTGGAGAAGGGGGTCTAATTGTTGGGCAGGGGGATGGATGATTTTATGGATTAAGGTGAGTTGAGTATAAGATAGGTGATGAGGAAGCTTGAGCCAATTAAGTGTTTTTAGTGCTCAACAGTGGTGGGTCCAGTAAGGTTTGTTACAAGCGAATCTAGCAACCTATGTATAGTACTGTTCAAGTTTAGAACTAAGTCAGGCTTGTAGGTTGATCATGATAGGAGCTCTATATAAGAGACAGGGTAAGCGGTAAGTGGTAGCTAGACGTACCTTAGCAGAGTCTGCAAGGAATTTCTTTACCCTATGTAGGGTGCCTAGTTTTGATGGGTTTTCTTGATGCTATTGTGGAAATGTAAATCGAATTTAAGATTGCTGTGAATTGTCATGCCAAGTAGTTTTTTATGTGAGGCAACTTCAATTGTGGTATTATTTAAGGAAGAAATGTTAAAGTTTTTTTTCATATAAATGGGATTTTGGAAAAAAAGTAATTTATTTATTTATTTTTGGAGGGGGCCAGTAGCAGGTGATTCTCTTATAGAGAACTTTCAACAGAGTTAAAGAGTTTTTAACTAATTTTCTGAAGATGTATTAGGTTGTAGGAAATTCATGTTAGGGTAAAATCATCAGTGTATTGTATAAAGGAAGCTTGCTGAAAGCATTTATGTAAATTGTTAGTGAATATATTAAAGAGTAGAGGGGATGAGAATGGAGCCTTGTGGCACACCAGTATTGACAGGAAAGAAGGTAGAAAAAGTGGAGAGACATTTAACATGCGGTTATCTATTGGTTAAGTAGTTGTTAAACCATAGTAGTGTAGGTTGTGATAGCATGAGGGAAGACAGTTGACAGAGGAATTTTTGGTGAGAGACTAGATCAAAAGTTTTAAAGAGGTCAAGGAATACAGAGGAAACAATTTGCCTTCATCTCTGACTTTGTTAATAGTATCTGTGAATGTTAATAAAGCCATGGTAATGCTATAGTAGGGTGTAAAACCATACTGTGTGGTGATCAGGAGTTTTCCTGAAGAATATGTTGAAGAAGTTGCTTGTGAATTTACTTCTCTAGAATTTTTGACAACGGGGATAATATGGTAATAGGTCTGAAATTGTTTATATCAAATGAGGTTCCTCCTTTATGAAGGGGGATGATGAAGAATTTTTTTCCATAGACATTATCTACTGAAGGAGAACAGTGCTTTAGTTTAAGTAGCATTTTAGTGTAGGAGGTTGGAATGGGTTTAAGGGTGAAATAGGGGGTGTTTGCTGTCTGTGGAGAGGGCATGTCAGGATTAGTGGTAGGAAAATCTTTAGTAAGGGCTTCAAAGCTTTATATAAAATGTGTGTTAAACTGAGCAACCATTTTGGAAATAGTATTATTTGGGGCAGGACTGGGAGTGATGGATGTTCCAGGGTGGAGTATATTATTAATAGAAGACCAGAATTTGTTTAGGGAGGAGTTAAACTAAGTCCTTAACATGAAAGACTGCCAAAGTCAATATATTACTATTTTACAGCAAATTTGTTGGTCAGTTTATTATGAAAAGGAAGCAGACAAAAAGAAACAAGCAAAAATAAGTTTGTTATGATTGTAGGTCTATGATTTAAACTAAGAAATTGTTTCATCCTTACAAACTACTTACTACCAGTAAATGTTCATATTGTCTGCATATGCATAAAAACTTTCAGTAAACTGTCACCCCTTCACAAATAGCTTGTCTTAGAAACCAAGTACAAGTTCAAAGTATCCATACACACACAATGCTCGCGTAACAAAATGATGAGATGAAAGTCATAGATCATACTATAATCTCAGGATTGAAAGTCAAACTAGAAAAAGAAAAAGAAATGAGTGGTCTCTTAATGAAACATATATGCCAAAAGCCAGCCAACTGCAGTAAGCAGGGGCTAAGCCTGATTTTTTTTCTTTGATCTACAGTGATCTTAGAGCTAGTATAGATACACATAGAAGGGATATCAGGAGACAGAATCCATGAAATACTGCACTGTTAGAACAAAGAGAAAATAGGGAGAGAGGGATCTGGGGTTAGATAAAATGAAAAGAACAATTACAACATTTGGAAATGGCAATAAAGGAAGAGATGCCCAGGTATATCGATTTTGAGTTGTATAGAATAGTTGATACAGGCTGTATTCCTCATAAGCAACAAAATGCTGCCGTATCAGACTGTTGAAATACAGGTTTTGCTCCTGTCTATATTGATGCGAATCAAAGTTTTAACAGTTTCCCCTATATTAAAGATTTGGCAGAGAGGAGTGAGTTGTAGTAGCTGGCCAGCTACGCTCTCGGTTTGGGAGGAGAGAAAAGAAAGAGACAGCATAAGCAGTACTTTCTTTGGGCAAATGCTGAGGAAAAATTAGCTTTTTTGGTTCTACATACTGGTCTTAACAATTCCCTTAACTGTGTGTGTGTGTGTGTGTGTGTGTATGTGTGTGTGTGTGTGTGTGTGTGTGTGTGTGTGTGTGTGTGCGTGTGTGCGTGTGTGTGTCTGTGTGTGTGTGTGTGTGTGTGTGTGTGTGTGTGTGTGTGTGTGTGTATGTGTGTGTGTGTGTGTGTGTGTGTGTTAGACAGCATGTGCACTGAGGTAAAGCATGACTGCGTGTTGGGTTGGCATGAGTCTATAATAAAAACATGTTAAAACCCACCTACTAGTCTGCATCCACAGAGAGGTAATTTTGTGACAACCCCATCAGAGTGCCAGCTGGGAAGTTGAATCCCAGTAGTGATATTCTGGACCAAATTAGCATGGACTTGGGAAGGAATTGTAAAGATATCAGGTAAGCTGCTGTCAGAAATCACAGAAATATAGTAATGGAAATATAATTCTACAAAAAATGTTGCATGTGCACCACTTATTTATACATTTTCAATCCCCAAGCTTGTTCATTTTCAGATGAAACCTAAAAATAACATTCAGCTACAGATTAATGAATAATATAACTGGCATGTGGTTTTAACAGTGTACATCTAATGGAAGTCCGTGCCACACACATCATGAAAACAGCAAAGTAAAGTGCACAGAAGGAGGTTTAGAAATAAGACAATGTTAGCTTATTTTCTGTATCAGCCATAAATATCAGCTAATATGACCCTGGCTATATACCTAAAATATCATGTGCTGAAACTAAATGTAATATAAGACATCTCTTTCTTGCAAAGCATCTTAAAAGACAAACAAGATGATCCAGAAAATCACATTTTCTTAGCTGAATCTATGAATATAGCCAAGTGGTGAAGTTCCTGTGAGAATTTAAAATTACTGCTACAACAGACCACAACAGTTGTCTGGACTTGCTGTCTAATCTTTAAACATTTAAAGAAACCATAGATTATGGATGCCTTTTGTGAATCACTTATGCCCACCACAAGCAAACCACATTTCTAGCAATCCAACCTTGCACAAGGCATAAAGAATAGCATACAAGATCCCTATTTATAACTACCCCTTTGTATTTCCTCTATCAATGCAGAACTATCAACTTGCAAACTACCTTTATTTATTTTACAAGTGGAGCTACCACTGTTGTTAGATCCATCAGCATTGTGAGAGTACCACTGCTGTTAGATCCATCACCATTGTGAGAGTACTATTGCTGTTAGATCCATCAGCATTGTGAGAGTACCACTACTGTCAGATCTAACAGCACTGTGAGAGTACCACTATTGTTAGATCTATCAGCATTGTGAGAGTACCACTACTGTTAGATCTATCAGCACTGTGAGAGTACCACTACTGTTAGATCTGTCAGCATTGTGAGAGTACCACTGCTGTTAGATGTGTCAGCATTGTGAGAGTACCACTACTGTTAGATCTGTCAACATTGTGAGAGTACCACTGCTGTTAGATGTGTCAGCATTGTGAGAGTACCACTGCTGTTAGATCCGTCAGACCATGATAGGCAGTACTGCAGTATAACTGGTCCATCAGCCTTCCCCCACCAACAGATACTCCACCAGCCTAGTTGAGCCTAAATTCTACAGTGTGAATATATGGTGACCATCTCTTTTACACAAGGTAATTTGGACTGTTTCAGTACCACTCAACCAGCCACCTCATGTCAGTGATCAGAGTTTCAGGCATTGCCCAAGTATACTGCCAGTGTCCCTTGTCAGCTTATGCCTGATTATGCCTTCTGTCTATACCAGAGTCCCTAGATTCTGACTCATCTACCAGTCTTAGAACTATTCTGTGTTCTCAGCTGCCAATCAATGCTATCTAACAACCAGTACCCCACACACTTAGTGGGTCAGCTAGTCATTGATGGGATACTATAATGTCCTCCCTTACCAGTCAGCAATGAATGACTGTGGTCCACCACTGGGCTCTGTCTGTTGTCAGAGACCATGAACTCTCCCATGCACTGTCAAAATTCAGTGTAGCCCTCTCCTCTAATAACCTTCTTAATGACAATCAGTGCAGTCTTCTTATCCTTACACATCTCCTGGTAGTGATAGGAATGTTCTGGCCACCTAGGGCTACAGTTTCTGGTGTGCTAGCAATCAATCCAATTACTATGTTACTTAAATCTGTATATAGTTCTGGACTCAGTTTACAATCACATTTTCAAATGGCAGTCACTCTAACTGGGAAGGTCAAAAGACTGCTTTCCAGTTCTCATAACGTGAACCGAAAATGGTCAAGTCCATAACAGTGAATGCTAGTGTGCATTCACTGTTGTGAGGTCAATGTTCTGCTTGAAGATCCCACTACAGTGATGGTCGGGAAATGTACCCTTTTTCTCACTGTAGTGCAATCTTGGAGTTTGTATATATAAGTAGCAAGGGGTGTGGGGGCGCAGGGGGCTTGCCCCACTGCAAAACATTGGTTGGAAATCACTGGACTGCAAGGTACATCGAGCAATGATAACAATATCAAATATGGATGTGTCAACAATGTCGAATATGGATGTGTCGACATTACCGTATTCATCATTGTGCCTCGGCGATGTTTTTATTTTCAGTATTTTTTTTTTCGAGTAAGTCATCACTCAATCGAGTGATTTTCAGAAATGTGATAATAAACCTCTGGACCCTATGCTGCACAGTATAAAACACCCAAATAGTTAATACGCTAATGATGCTGTTCAAGAACTGCACTTTAACAGTGTAGTGTACTTGCATAGGACATGCCCAACCACTATGCTGTAGCTCCTAGTCACCAAAGCCTGAACTACACTGCTGAGTTTGTGGAGTGTTAGAGGTAATATTTTCTGCAATTCCCCCCCACCAAAAAAAATTTCTGCAGTAACCTTATCTTTCTTCAGTGTATTCATTTGTAATGTTCCATCTTTTCATATCTTTCTCTCTATATATTAATTGTTTACAATATTCTTTCTCCTATCTCTTTAACAGATATTTGATGTCTTTACAAGCCAGACTTTTTTTATATTAATTTTCATTGTTTATCCCTGTGTTTGAAATTAATTATTTTGAGATATATCTGTTTAGAGTTTGCAAAATGCAAGATCTGTAATTTTTTCAGATCATTGTATAATGGGTTCAGAAAAAAAGCACAGTAGTAATGTGCAGGACTAATAACCACTTTGTTTACATAGTTTCATGGAATGTCATGGAAGTGTCTAGATCAAATACAAATGTTGGTCTAGCCGCTTTAGCCACATCTCATCAAACTAGCAAAAACAATTACCAGCTTATGCAACTGGTGCTTTGCATAAGCACAATGCCTTTCATCAATACCCTTGCCAGAACTCAGGTACAAACAAAACCAGTACTTGACTTTTATCTAGTTGTCCATTTGTGAAGGGCTTATTTGGCTTTTGCAACCCATATGTCCTCTTATTCAGATGTAGATATATGCAGTTTTTTACTGGCAGATGTGTAATATTCTTCTAAAGTTAAGTATTTACAATTAATCATCTAACTTGACCTGCTCAAAAATCTTTGATATCATGAATGCATTTTTTCAAAATGTTTTTTTTCATTTTATGCACATAACTTAACAGTACAGTAACAAGAAAAAAAAGTAAACTATATACAATGTCCATAACAACTGAAAAAGCAATATACTTAGGAGAAAACTCTCTCTAACAGATTAGACACTTTTGTCCAAGCAATTAAATGATGGGTTGTGTTGTTAGTCCTTGCTTTTATAGTAGCAATCTCATTCTTACAAATGTATTTCACAAGATGAATAAACTCAACTTTAAAGACAGGAGTAGATTGGGATTTCCAATGTTTAGTAACAATTTTCCTTGCTATAGAGAGGATAGACCATAGTAAAAATGTTTGTTTTTTAGGAATGACTTCAGGAACAGGAACATTGAAAAGGATAAGGGAGTCAGAAATTATACAGTTGTCATTCCATAGAGCTTTACAAAGATATTTAAAGTCTAACCAAAATGGGGAATTATTTTGCAGTTAACAACCATATGTATCCAATCCTCACTGGGGTGTCCACATCTCCAGCATTTCATTTCATCTTTCTTGTACATTATTGCTAGTCTATGTGGAGTGAAAAAGCATCTATGTAAAAATTTCCATGTGTATATATGCCAGAACAGGGAAGATGTGGATTCCTCCCTCGACTGTAAACAAAGATTTTATCTTTTTCTGAGAATACTTGTCTTTTAACTTCACTTGAATAATTCCAGAAAGAAACATCTGTTTTGCTAAAATCATTTCTGAGAATTCTACAAATAACATATATGTATGAAGTATTCTTGGGTGAGCTATTAATAACTGCTGAGATAAAATCCAAGATTTTATTTTATTTATTTATTTTATTTAAATTTGTTGACCGGGAGTGTCTGACTGGACGTGGGTCCATTTTCAGCGGAGGCCCGGGGAGAAAAGCTCCACAGTAAAATAAACAGACAGTAGTTACATTGGATTACATAGCGATTAACAATTTAACATAGAAATTACTTACAACATATTTACAGATGAAGAACATAGTACACATCAGTAGACAACTAGAATATTTATCTGTGAAGTACATAACAGGCATTAACAAATGTAACAATGAGAAGTTCCTGCTGTATAATAAGTACTAGGCTTATGAGCATCTGAGCTTGCTATAATCAAGGTAGTTAGTGGAGTGGAAAGAAAGGTAGTAGTTGGATGGGGTGGATGATATTAGAGTGGGAGTTGCAAGTGCATAGCCAGCATGTTTTTAGGTGCGCTTTTAATAAAGTTTTGAAGTTGGTGCATGATGGTATGGAGGTAATTGTGGGTGGGAGTGAGTTCCATAATTTGGCTATGATGCAAGAGAATAGTGCTTCACCAGCAGAGTTATTGGCTTTAGTGATCTGCAAGTGATTTTTGTTGCTGGATCTTAGAGGTCTGGTGGTGCGATAGGGTTGGAGTAGATTCTGGATGGATGGGACATTTAGTGGATGGTTTACTAGTTTGTGGACGAGAGAGTTGATACCACTGAAGGAGGTGAGGGAGTTCAAGCCAGCCCAGTTCAGCAAGTGAGAGACAGTGGTGACTACGGTAGGATGCCCCTGTGGCGAATTTGGCAATTTTGTTGTAGCAGGTCTCTAGCTTGTTTAGATCACATTGCCTTAGGTTGGTATATACTGGAGAGGCATAAAGTAGGGTGGAGATAAGGTGGGAATTTGCTATTGAAATCTTTGCTGCTTTGGTGAGAAATTGTTTATTTCTGTATAATGCTCCTAGTTTTTTGTGGACTTTTTTATGGTCGTGGATATGTGAATGTCAAATTTTAGTTTATTGTCTATTTCCACTCCTAGCAATTTGGTGTGTTCAGTTGGGTATATAGTGGTGTTGTCTTTTGCTGTGATGTTAAAGTGAGAGTTGTTTTGAGTATGTTTGGTGGGTTGGAAGATGAGTAGTTTAGTTTTGTTTGGGTTGAGTATTAATTGGGCATCGGATAACCATGTTTCAACAGAGGAAAAGGCTTCCTGTGTGACATTTTGCAGTTTGGGTAGGGACTGGGCTGAGCAGATGATGGTCGAGTCGACTGCGTATTGGATGAGTGTGCCATGTTTGGTGGCAGAGGCTAGATTATTGGTGTAAACAGAGAAGAGTAGAGGTCCAAGGATGGATCCTTGAGGAACCCCTATGGAGACAGGTAGTTGGGGAGATATGTCATTCTGCCATACAACGGATTGTTGGCGGTCAGACAGGTAACTCTGAAACCAGTTGGTGACTGATTGTGAGAAGGATAGGTTATTGAGGACAGAGATAAGTTGTTTGTGTGGGACCATGTCAAATGCTTTAGATAGGTCTAGGAAAGTAGCAGAGGAGAGATAGCCATTGTTTTTATGCTGAAGGATAGTGTTAATAAAGGAGAGTAAGGCAGTGGTGGTGCTATGGTTTGGTCGGAAACCATGCTGAGTACTGGAAAGGAGGTTGTTCGTAAGGAGGTAGTCTGAGACCTGAGAGTGTATGCATCTCTCTAGTATTTTGGAGAGTGGAGAGAGAATAGCTATGGGGCAGTAATTGGTTAGTTCTGCAGAGGGTCCGCCTTTGTGGAGGGGAATTATATGTGAGACTTTCCACAATGTGGGAACGTAACTTTCTGACAGAGATTGGTTAATCAAGATGGATACTGGGTAGGCCAGAGCATCAGCTGCAATTTGTAGGTATTCACTTGGGAGGTTGTCTGCTGCTAATTTGGTGGGTTTAAGTTTAGTTAAGAGTTTTTTTATGTTGGAGGTAGGTACAGGAGAAAAAGAAAAGGCAGTGGGGAGATTACTAGTTGAAGGTGTGGGTTGGAGGGGAGGGGGGGTTGTGTTGTTTAGCTAGTGATAGTATGGTTTGGGTGAAGTGTGTGTTGAATGAGGTAGCAATATTTTCTGAGGATTTTTAAGTTACTTTTATTGTATGCCTTTAATGAGGTACAAATTTAATATATATAAAATCCTTACAAGTTTGGATGTCCAGCCAATTGTAATTTTGCAAACTATATCTGCTGATCAAATAGTCTCCAGAACTTATGTTATTAGCTGAGAGAAATTGATTCCTATAAAACAGGTCACCCTTCTTAAATTGTAATATTTTCTGAGTATCAAAAGATATCAAACATTAATTTGTGTAAGCAATAGGAAACATCATTATTAATAAATTCTTAATTAATTGATTAGAAAACATAATCTTTTGAAACAGCAGCAATATTTTTATAAGAGGTGTAAGAACAAGTTTTGACCTTTCACTTTGAATTTATATTTTTAAAATCCATATAAAGATATTTGTATGTATTTGAGTATATGCTTCAAGCAATGTCCTATTACTATTAAGAAGTAAGGTTTCATGTATTGATTTCCAATATGATGTATAAGAAGTATTATTCCAAAGCAACACTATGTTAATAAATGCAGAGTTTAAATAAAAATCAATATTTGGAAACCCTATACTTCCTTCATCCTAGCTTGTGGTGCACCAGAGAGGATAAATTTGTGTTTTTTTTTGAGATACCAAAGAAAGTTAAGTAATAAGTTATTAATTTTCTGTTTAATTTTGACATGTGGGGGAATTATTACAGCTTGGCCAATGAAAAAGATTTTAGGTAATAGTATCATTTTGATTAAAGTTAGTCTGTCTTCAAATGTGAAGAAGAGTTTGTTCCAACTGTCTATTAGACTAGTAATTGAGTTTATAAGCTGTTGGTAATTACATGTGAGTGATTTTTTATAAGTAGATTCAGTAATGATACCTAGATATTTAATATGCATGCCTCCCAGTTTATATCTCTTTTTGATCAAAGTTTCATAGTAACATTTTTCTTCATTAGAAGTGCCTGAGTTTTGTTTTGATTGAATTTTAGACCAGAGATGTTTGCAATGAAGTCTAGGTTATGTAATAGGTGATCTATTAAATTTTCAATATTATTAGGAGTTATTAGTAAGTCATCAGCAAACAGTTGTATCTCGAGGGATAATTTCTCTGACACTTTATATCTTTTAACACTGTCATTATTTCTAACATAATTTGCAAGAGGCTCAATAGCCAGGACAAAGAGTAATGGGGAGAGGGGGCACTCCTGTTTAGTACCTCTTAATATTTTGAATGAGCTAGATCGATAAGATTCAATCTTTACATAGTCTATGGAATTTTCATTTAGTTTTTTTTAATTAATCCTATAAAGTTTGGGGAGGAATTGTATTTTTGCAGAGCTTTAAACAGATATGGCCAACTTAGGGAGTTGAAAGCTTTATCCATATCAAGGCTTAAAATAGAAAGCTCATTTTTTTCTTGTTTGCTAAGTCTATTAGGGACAGTAATCTAATTACATTGTCTTGTACCTTTCTGTTTTTGATAAACCCAGTTTGGTCTTCATTAATTAATATTGAAAGAATATTATTTAATCTAGCTGCTAAGATAAACATGAATATCTTGCAGTCAATGTTAAGCAACGAGACTGGCCTGTATGATGTGCAAAGGTTGGGCTCTTTATTTGGTTTTAAGATGGGAGAGATGCTAGAATATTTCCATGAGGGATGGATGTTTACTGTAGCTTTAACTTCTTGGAATACACTGAGTAAGATTTTTAAGATGTTCAAAACAAGAGCCCAGAGATGCACAATAAAGCTCTCAATCAGCGAAGAAATTGCCAAATGTACCACTTGTACCACCATGGCCCCGTCTTTTGTGGCAGCCATTTTATACAGTGAAAAACTGCTTGATGAGAGAGCATGACTGAGAGATATCTTTTGTGGTAGCCCTTGCCATTAAACCCACATTTATATTTTTCGTACAGATACTATCGTATTAAAGTTGGTTTTAATTGGGATTGACTTAGCTGTCCTCTTCTGCTGTTAAGGACAAACACCTCTGTTGCAGCCCACATCTGATGAAGTGACAAAACGAAAATCTATGTTTTGAACATTAATGCTTGTAATTTCAATAAAAGTGTGATTTTAATTGACTCTGAGTGTTTATGCTGTTGAAAAACATGTGGTACATTTGGTAATTTCTTCGCTGGCTGGGAGCTTTATTGTGCATCTCTGGGTTCTTGTTTTGGATTTACTGGTTTTCATTGGCACCCTTGCATCTTTTTGTGCTTATTTTTAAGATTTTATCAGGTAAGAGTTTGTAAAATTGCAGAATTAGACAATCCAGCCCTGGTGCCTTTTTTGTCTTAAAATGTTTTATTTGTTCCTTTAATTCTTTAAAGGAAAAGGGTTTATCTATGTTATTAATATTGTGTTTGGATAGTTTCTTTTGATTATTATTAACAAGAAAGTTGTCTATACTTTTATTATCACTTGTAGATCAGTTATTGTTATTACTATTCTTGTAATGGTTTTTAAAACATAATAAGACATTTTTTAGATCTGTAACTTTGATAGTCTGATTATTTCTAGTGTATAGTATTTCTTTTATATGACTTTTCTCATTTAAATATTTAGATCTAATCGCAATCCTGTGCATACTCCTGGGATTAACTGAGTAGGATTCTAATCTGTTTTTTCCAGATTTATTGATATTTTATGCTGCATGAGATCCTGATATTCCTTGCTCAGTTTACATATGTCAGCTAATGCAGATGTGTCATTTGATGTAAGTTTTAGTTTTAGTTCATCAATTTATTTTTGTTTGTCTACCAGTTTTTTTATCCCACTCCTTCCTTTTAGTTATATACCAACTTTTGACTTTACTATGTTAGACTTCCTTTAAAGTATCCCGTAGGATAATATCTGAAACATTTCCATTATTATTGACATCTAGGTAAAGCTTTATTTTATCTAGAAACCATTCTTTAAATCCTTGTACTGTTACTAGATAAGCAGGTAGTCTTTGGCAGAAGTTTGAGGGGTCAGTATTAAGTGTTACATTGAAGGTGATAGCATTGTGGTCAGACACGGGACATGATGTCAGCATTACATTATTAGTTTTGGCCAGTAAAGAACTGGTTACAAAGACTTTGTCTATGTTGGTCTGTGTGCCAAATCTGTACAAATAGTGAGAATACTTCAGGGAGGATAATATTTTTATGCCGTCAATGTCAAGTAGGTTTCTCTTTTTTATGTAGTTGTTCAAGTGCTTGGAAACAGGGGACATCTTGAAGGGCTTAGACCTTGTGGTATCAGTGGAGGACAAGACACAATTAAAATCACTTGCTAATAGTAGCTCACCTTTGGACTATAATGTTATGGTGTCTATAAGTTTTTTTTATAGTTTTAGTCCCAATACCTGGTATCCAGTAGGTGTTTGCAAAAGTGTACATCTTTTTGTCTGGTTTTAGTACGACTAAAGCAAGCATACCATCATTGCTTGAGTATGAGTCAACTATTTAGGACACCTCTTCTTTTGTGATTGTAGTTTGAACTTACCAATGTATGTGCTACCATTATATATAATAGGGCTTAGTAGTAATATAAGTCATTAAAAAGTTTTGTCAAGACAGCATTGCTTGAAATGTGTGTTTAAAAGTTGGATTTGGCAACTGGAAAATGCAAAAGGAGCTTGTTAAATGATGGCATGCCCTTTTTTAATGAAATTGGCTATGTTTTCATTAGAAAACAGTTAAGAAGCAGGGGAGGTGCCGGGGCACATCCATTTCATAGTAGGTGAAGGTTTTGTCTATTTTGACTTCTGCTGTCAGCTATTTCTGTTTTGGAACAATCAGATTTTACACAGCTCTATGAAACAAGCCCATTGAATAGAACTGTTCACACAATACATGTATTACATCATGTTTGCAATTCCCAAACACATTCCCTGGGATTCATTAAGCTTGCGCCATGCGCCGGAGTAGCATCGTTGATTTAGTGCCAAATATGGCCGTTGAGCGATTCAGGTAAGAGCTGTTTCCATGTGCACTACCAGCGTACGCCAGAGCTGCACAGCTCCTGGTGCATGTATGCTAATTACCCCATGCGCAGCAGTGTAGCATGCAAATGAAGGTATATAGCGATTCATGAAGTTGTGCAGGCATAGCGTAAGCATGCAGAAATGTAAACCAAAAAAATGGTTTACATGTTGTCAAACATAAAATCGGAGCCATGAAAGCAGACCAAACTTAAGTGTTATAATGTTAATATATGCTAATGACTAAATATATAGCCAAAGGCATTAAACAACATGCACAGCATATAAAAAATAACATTTAATTTCATGGCCACACCAACGCAAAGTAAAACCACAGTGTATCAGTGCGCAAATGAGATCATAATGAAAATATATTTAGATGTCATAAAACTGTAATGTAATGCAATTCATGATATCCCCATAATAGTCAATGGCATGCATGCTACACCACAACCATGGTGCAAGGGTTGCTAAGGGTCTGTAACAGTGTTCCATGCGGTAACTAGGAATTTGCAGTCAATGCCATGCAAATGAGTCAAGTAATACTGAATCGCAAATGTCCTGCCGGCGTAAGGATGTACCACACGGTGTAGCATTACAACACCAAGGAGTGGCCTGGAGATAAACATGACATCAAGAGAGGGGCGCGCCACTGTATCTGTAAGCACATTGGATCATTGCTAATCCGTGTTGGGTGTTGCTAAGCAAAGCCACAGGATAGGGGTGTGGAAGTAGCCATAGCTTTGCTTAGCTGAGAGCACACAAGGTAACCAAAAGTTCATGTGAACATGGAAGAAAACACGCACAAAACCTGGTAAACAGATGTGTGCAGTGCGCACCACAGCTGAAACAGGAAGGATATGGGAAGACAATAAGAAAATGCTGCAGCATGGTAATTGGAGTACAAATGAGTAATTAACACCTAGAAACTTACAGTGGGCCATAGACAACAGCTAATAAGGCTGCTAGCAGCTACCTGCAGAACAGGAAAGGGGAGGTGCCATACAGCTTAGAAAAGAGAACTGTCAGAGCAGAACAAAGCAAACTTGCTGTAGATCAGCTACATAACACATTTCCAAACACAATCCTGGGTTGTGGAAGCACAAAACAAGAAAGGCGGCAGCTGGATGCATGCCTGACAATGGGAGGTGAATCGGGTTGAAAATAGTAGTAAAGGGCAATAGATGAATCACGGAAGACAAGTGTAAGTCATCACAAAAGGCCCCACAATAGTAGTACCTGCTGTAAAACCACTAATTAAGATACCCTGCAGCTGGAATAGCACAAACACACCCAATTACACTAGCATCCTCCATTGCACAATATTATAAGGTGTGAAAGTCCCCCACACACACTTGTGTATTCCCAGACACTCTGCACCATTGGTGTATACAGATGGGGAACTTTTAATATGTATATGTTAGGGGCTGCCATTGCTTTGATTCACCAGCATGTGTTGGAGACTGATGGTGGTATGGAGGATGATGCTGACAACCATCTCAAGCACCGGAGGAGGAGATGAGTGTTCAGACCCAGGGTAACCTACCAGGGGCTACATGATCTGGAGATAGTAGAGCATTACAGGGTGGACAAGGACATCATACAGCAACTTGTTGAGCTGTGCCGGCCACGCCTCAGAGCCAGAAGTAACAGAGAGGAACTCATCCCAATGGACACAAAGGTGTGTGTAAGCTTGAGAATACTAGCCACAGGTACCTTCCAAAGGCCAACTGGGGATATCATGGGGATCTCACAGGCATCAGCATCCAGGGTACTCCACCAGTTCCTGGATGCCATGTTACCACATGCCAATGAGCACATACACTTCCCCCAAACACAGGAGGAGTTGGCCAGCAATATGCGTCTCTTCCTCCATGTGGCGGACTACCCGGAGGTACTGGGTGCAATAGACTGCACGCACATACACATCAAGTCACCACCCGGTGAGCAGGGTAGGCACTACATAAACCGCAAGGGATTCCCCTCCATCAACTGCCAGGTCATGTGCAATGCCCAGGGCATTATCATGGATGTGTGTGCTGGCAGTCCTGGAAGCTATCACGACTCCCACATCTGGCATGCCTCACAGCTGTATCAGGTATTGTCAGGGGGGTCATCCCATATGGCCACCTGGTGGGGGATGCTGGCTATGCACTGGAACCGTGGATGATGACACCTATCAGAAATGCACATACAGCCACGCAAGAATGCCATAATGAGGCACACAGAAGCCAGAATCATCATAGAGCGCGTGTTTGGGATGCTGAAATAACAGTTCTGTTGCTTGGACATAACTGGTGGAGCCTTGCAGTACTCTCCAGGAATGTGTGCCCACTTCTTCATAGTATGTGCCATGCTACACAATATGATCCTGCGGAAACAGCTGCAGCAGGGACAGAATGGTTAAGGCCCTCACAGCCCACCACCATTGCCAAGGGACCCACAGGCACAGGGGGGCTCAGACCACAAACACCCTGTGCTAGCCTCAGTAGGCAGACGGAGGCGTACCCAGTATGCCCATGCCTTGGCAAAGAGGGAACGTATAGCACACACACTGACAGTGTATGCATTCATGGACTGACACCCTTCTCCACGTGCACACATAGCAGTCATGGATAGCACACACACACAACCACCTGTAAATTGTCATGTATAGATGGTCTACTGTGTGCATCCTACATAGGTAGCCCTCAACTACTGTACACACAACCGCCATTGGCACAAGGTAAATCAATACCTGAACAGTATATTAAGCTATCAGCATGTGTCCATACTGTATGTACAGGTTCATAGATACATAGGTAGGTACATGCCCAACTGCCGAGGCCATTCGTAATCATAGGCAAAACATGTCTGCTGTCATCACCCCATCGATCAACTAACTGTCCCTCTGTGGAGCAGAGCCACTTGCGGGATCCCTGGGATGTAGCTTCTGTTCACCACCCACTCTGCAAGGATTCCCTGGAGTGTTAGTGAGGGGTTTTGTATAATGTAATCAGGGATGTAGTTCCAAATAATGGGGAGTATCCCTGACAGGAATCTTCACAGATATGTACATGTTACATAGTATACCTTAAACACAGCTTGCATATATAGGTAGTTCTCCACAAAATAATAAACATGTGGAACACACAACCGCTGAAATGTGCGTTCATCACCCTTGCACTACCAGTGCCTGCTCTGAGAGGTAAAATATCACTGCCAGGATTAGAACACGCAACCATGTACACATTCATCACAATAACATACCACTAAGCTACCTGAGATGTACCAATGGCAGTCATGCATACTGACCGGATAAAACACAAAAGGTAGGAATGTGTTGGAATAGGACAAATCGGCATATACACAATGAAAGGTGTATGTTTTATATATAAATATATATATATATATATATATATATATATATATATATATATATATATATATATATATATACACACACACATCATCATATATAGAGAGAAAGGGAGAGAGAGAGATATGTCGATATATGGGGATATACATATATATGTAGATATATAGATAGGTTAACAACATCTACATAACCATGGAGGTACATATAAATGGGATACCTACCACATACCGACTGCTTTACATACCGATGCACATAATCCCGAGGCTTAAGGTCTGAAAGAACACAGTACTGAAACATCAGATGCGCAACGTGTAATCTCACGATGTTAATGGACAGTTAGTCAGTGCTTCTGGTGATGCGTTTGGGTAGGTTACTGTGTGTACATGTGTTTCTTAGGGCTGTAGTGTGTGTAAGTGTGTGTTCTGTGTGTGGTGTGTGTTGTTGGGGGACTGTAATGTGTGGTTGTGGGTTAGCTTTGTGCATCTGTTTGCATGACCTAGGATGTAGAATATTAAAGTAGGGGGTGGTGTGTGGGGCACAGACACCTACATGGGGTGTGTAGGGGGGCTTGGCCACCTGCTCATATGTAGTGTAGGATGGTTTGTTTGGATGTGTTGGGTAGAAGTGTGTCTGTTTGTGCATGTATGTGTTCCATGTTTGTGTTACCTTCGCAAGTTACTGTCGATATCAGTAATGTGGGGTATGGGCGTCTGTTCCCGGGACTGTGTGCATCGGAACACTGTGGTTTCAGAATTCCATAGGTATCCCGTACACAGCGGTTGAAGTGTTCACATATGTGTATAACATAGACCATAGCAATCACACATTCCACCACTAACAACCTTTATGAACAAAGGATATGGAGAGTATATGCCTATACACCATTACAAATATGCGCTATGGACATGAGCCAGTGATAGTGTTACCACCTGTTCCACTTTGCGAGGGACACTCCCTCTTTGGGTGGTTGTGTCCTGACCAAATATATTAAATGTGGCAAATGTCCTGGGATTGTAGGACATAATTATGCCCCATATGTACTATAATAGTTGCATACAATAGTTATTTCTGTATCTAAAGTACCTACATGGTACAGGAAACAGGATAAGCTACTAAACTGCTACAAGAATAAGCTTATAATTAGGCAAGAAAGGAAAGTTATATCCCTTGTACTGATCGTGGGTTTGTGTCAGCCTGTAAAATCAGATGTGTGTCCCAAAAAGGACCCACTATGGACATATGAAAAGGTGGCAACCCTAGCCAAAGTGGGTCAGTCACCAACACAACTACGATGACTGCAAATACCTATGACAGAAATACACAGCTATAGCAACACGTTATTACATTCAGATGTATTACCGAAGGGATTCAAGGACTACCATCACCTGCATGCTATACAGGAACCACATAACAGTGCCTTAATGAATCAGCCTGCAAATACCATTGTATTAGTCCACAAAAGGATAGGTGTTCAAATAGGGAAGGAACCCTCATGCACATAGCGATTATGTATAAAAGCAGTTCCTACACACCTGCATTGGCTAAGCACACCCACCAACATCACCCCCACACCCAAACATATTACAATACAAACTGTAATAACATCACAAATCATTCAGACACTGTACGACATCTGCAGAAGCCTTAACATACCTTGTCAGAGACACACTAACATGGCCCTAAGTGAAATAGTGCCTGTTATACAATGGAACAGCTGCTGATGTAATAGGGTTTGTCTGCACTAATCCCGTTTCAGAGGGTTGTGCATACACCGGGATGTGCTAGCAATTAGTGAGTAACAGCATAGTATGCTACACTTGTACACCAAATCAAGGATGTCTGGTGAGCACACTGTACACCACATAACAGTTCATGCATAGCCATACAGCCTTGAGCTGGCCAAACATCCTTGCTAGACTTAAACATATACAGAAGTATCAGGTACAAACAAACCCTGCATAAGAAGCACTGTTCCGAAATATAACAGCTGTATTCACATGTAGAACTAAATTGTGTAGCCATTACATCCACAGGAGTCATGAAGCTAATATATCTCTGTGTGTCTCCATATAGCTGTTGAATTATATCGCAATAACACATCTAAGCTGTCTCCCTCGAAAGTAAGGCAAACGGACAATGCCTAAAAAGAGTACTCACTTATACCCCACTGTTGCCATGGTATCGGCTAATGGAGTAGCTGCACAGCTGAGCAAAGTTAACCACTTTGGAACAGCAATTGGTGAACAGTATACCATGTTACCGATATGTAACTAGAAAAGGATGTGTCATCACACATTCAAACCATCCGTATATACCAGTGGAACATTACAAATGACACTGAAACACAAACTGAAAAGGATTGAATCAACTGTTAACGATACATTGGGTTACTAATAAGGTATGTAGAACAGTCAGTATGTCAGTGTATGTAGTACTATTCTATAGTATTTAAAGTGCATACAATCCATATAGTGGAAACAGTTATCTTGTAGTGATGTATTGTTGAGCATAGTCATGCTTGTAGTATTTGTGTGTACTGCTGTAGGTCACAAGGCAAACACTGCATACACCACAAGGGATGCTATATAAGGGCTTTGAACAGAAATAATCCTCACCAGCCGACATCAGTGGCAGGGTTGGTCCAACAAGTATGTGCTATAACAGGGAATAGTATATGTTGATATATTGTAACTGCAGCCATATGTATGGGTGTAATACAGAGAATAACATGTGGAAGGTTGGGCCACTGTGCAAGTATGTTTTGCATTGTGGGATATTGTGCCAATAACTGTGTAATGTACAGTATTGTAGGCAGATATGTATTACAAGCTACATAGCATTACTGTAATGGTAGGCAAACATTAGTTATGTCGATTGGCATTTACAATACACAATAACAGGATACATATGTCTTTTAGTGAGCCGACAGTTTATCAGCATGATAGCAAAGTAAAATGGAAGAGCTATTTAACTATCCATGCACATAAGACATGCAATATGTGCAAAAGTAGGTACTAGGCTGTCTTACCAAGGGTATCTGTAAGCCTAGCTAGCATGTGTTGTCTTTCACCACCCTCATAGGTTGGTTCCCTGTGCCTCTGAATGGCAGAGGCAATAGTTCCTTCTGCCTCTGTCCAGCAGAGCCACTGCAGTGATCCCCGGGTACATGTCTGTCTCCCATCGACACGTCAAGGTTTCCCTTGAAGAGTGCTCATGGGGGGCCCTACCTGATTTACATTGGAATCACGTTCCAAAGCATAGGGAGTGTCTGGGTCAGGAATCTATCCGTTCAGCACATCCTACTCATCGTTGTGGCTAGGTGTATACCCCTAGAGCATGTGGCTCTCAGGGGCTTCTGTTTAGGTGGAGCATATCCAGCAATACAGGGCTGGACATGGACCTTGTATGTCAAGCAGAGATCACCTGTGAGTATGCGGTATGCAACTGAATACAGCTGGAGTTTCATAGGTTGGGCTGCATAGGTCATCTGTTTGAGGTCAGTAATCCTCTTGGTGTGGTACTGGTGTGGTCTTCCAAGCTGTTGCAGTTGTCTTGTAAGGTATATCCCAAATGTGGTGTTGCATCCTTTAATGGGTCTGATATGACATGTGTAGAGTCACAATGGCCCCTCTGATCTGGATGTGAACCCATTAGAGATTAGGGGGGCCATGTAGAAGGATATTCTAACCACCTTCTCATTATGGGTATTGAAGGAGAGATTGCTATCTACTGGTGTTTCCAGATCCTGTATTACCTTTTTTGTATGCAGGGGACTAGCACCTATGTGGTAGTCCATGGGTAATTAGTTATATCCAAAGGGGATGACTATGCACTTTTAGGCATTCAGCTTGACGCCATGATATTAACACCAGGTATCAGTCTCAGTGCGACCCTTCCAGAGAGTGTCTGTAGCAGCTGGGGAAACAATAATGTCCCCTAGTTTGCAGTTGTCTGCAAACCTTTTCAGCCAAAGCCCTCCTGTGCTTGTCTGTACATCAGAGAAGTATATACCGAACATGAGGGGTCCTAGGACTGAGCCCTGGGGGACAGCAATTGTAACTGGTATACAGTCGGACCTAGGGTATGCAACTCCTACTGTGTGTGTTCTGTCCATGAGCCACTTTGCAAACCATCACATGACGTAGGGGTTAATGTTCAGGCGGATGGGTATGTTGATAATACCAGAAGGAGGAATGGTGTTGAAAGCCTATGAGAGATCTAGGTAGGCAGTGTGGACCTCCTTACCCTCATATAATGCCTTAGTAACTGTCTCTAAGAAGCCCACCAGGTTTAGGAGGCATGGTCCGGCCTTAACAATGCCAAACAGGGAGGGATCAAAGGTTGGGAGGTACCCAATGTCTCTGACAGTGGTCCATGATGTGCACCATAGCCTTGCAGACCAGGCTAGTCAGGCCTATAGGGAAATAGGTCCCGTGATCCATTGTGGTGCCACCTTTGTGGAGTGGGATAACTGTTGCTGTGTGCCATTCAGGGGGCACTATGGCCAATGTGAGGCTATTATTGAACATGGTGCATAGGTGAGGAGAAAGTACGATCCGAAGTTCGTGTAAAATGCAGCCTGGGATGTTGTCCGGTCCTATGGATGCTGCGATATTGCCTTTAGAGTGTGAAGCTTTGAGAGGCATCTGCCAGGATGTTGCCAATATCAATTGTTTCTGTAATGTTCGTGCCTTTGTGCTGTAACTCAGAGAAGATCTTGTTGTTGACATCGAGGCTTAGTGGTTGTTGTTGGTATTAGTTGTGTTATAGTTTTCATAGTTAGCTTTGGAGGATCTTATAAGGGATCTCATCTTCTTACTGAGGCTGGCCAGGGATCTCCTCCATGCATGGTATTGTACTCTCGTTTGCAACAGTGTCTTCCTCCTGTAATACAATATGTTTATGGCAGGGGACCACCAGATTGGTTTAGTTAATTATGAGTATAGCTTCCTGGTTCTGTTTGGGATAGCACAAGCCATGCACTCCTGTAAGTGCTTATAGAGTGCATTTGTGTAGGATTCAGCAGCTGTAACAGTACTGTCCATCTGCATGGGTGTCATTACGTCCACCACGTCTGCCTTAAGAAGCATGTAGTTGGCCCTGTAGACTTATTATACTATGGTTCCATTAATGGGGGGGTAGGTGCGGGATGTGGATATCAACGGTGTTCAGCACATGGTCTGATCGGACCAACAAGGAGTTGGCTTCACGTGTGGAGCACCAGTCACTCATGTTGGTAATGACTAGGTCTAGGATATTGTTGCCCCTGGTGGGTGTGTGGATATGTTGAGTCAGGGCACTGGTGTTTATGAATTCCAGAAACCGTTGAGCTAATGTGTTGGTACATGAGTAGTTTTCCCAGTTAATGGTGGGGTAGATATAGTGAGGCTTATGTGATGAGTGTGGTGTTGTGCGACTGTGTACCTTCTCCACATGACAGTCAGGGTCAGGCTTGGCTGGAGAGACCTTTACCTCCAGTTTGGCTAGATGAGTGCATCTCTGACAGGTTGTAGTGTTGGGTGGTAGGCAGAAAGGCTTGTCTGTGTACATGAGGCAATGTGTACATTGACTCAAGATGTCCAGATTCATCAGATAGACAGGTGAGAACACTGGCAGTTGACTCTTGGATATGCCTGAATATAGAACTACATTCACCTAGATAAGTGAGGAAAGTGAGTACAACAGCTACATTACTCTATGCAAGTGGGAAAAGCATGTACAAAACCTGTTTACCCTTACCTGTAGGTGGTGTGGAAGATTGAGTGCTATAGTAATCATTAGCTTATGTACTGTTTACAAGTCCTGAACAAGTGCTTAGCATGAATAAGAAATCCAGATAGGGTCTTGGATAATATAAAAACACAGCCCCTCCCCCCAACAGGTACACAAGCATATATCCATGTACACCACAGGGCCCCTGTACCCACAACTATGCAGGTACAAGCTGCACTCAGTCTGCATGGGACCTGCCCACGTCACAGGTTGTATCATACACATATGGCAAAACAAGATGCTCTCCACATACACATCATGTAAAACATAGCTCCATGTCAGGTTGTGTATACACTGAATGGTGCATACCAACAGGTATCACAACCCAACAAAGGGGAAGACACCACTGATAATGGGAAGTACTGCACTACTACCCTGCTGAGTCTGGTCTGGAAGGCCATGAACCTTGATCACTTAAGTGATGTCAGCAGTACAGATGTAGATGACAGTATGGTTGATGTCACACTGCATATCATAACCTTGCCAGGTCATAGGACATCATCATCCATACTGTGTAGCACCTACACTCGGTATACTAGATATACATTCCTATGTCACAGGAGTGTTTTGCAACAGGACTGCTGGCAGAAACAATACTACAGAAGGTGTCTGAATAATATGTGATCATCACACCAGTGGCAGCTACAGTATGTCAGGGTTAATGAATTCTAGTCCCCCTCATTGTAGTCCATACCTCACAGACAAACAGAAAGCATCTGCCTATTGAAGTATGCAAATGACTATGACATAGGAGCAATAGCTGACTCGCATTGTCATCCCTATGTTAATAACCCTGTACCCATGAACTACCACCTAGGCAGCGGTCATCATAATGGACACTTGTGTGTGAGGGATGCAGCTGGTCAGTTGTCTTTCCTGTGATAGCTACATCACCACACCTGTCAGGGAGTCATATGTGGCAACCCTAATAATAATAGGGTGCCATTCATGAATATAGTGATCATTGTCCAGCCATACAGACAACTCAAGTGACCCATATCAGATCACATATTTACTTTAAGGGGTATCGGCCAAGTGCAGATGGCCTACATCAGCCTTCCCACTCCCCATCTCCACTATGTAGCATGATGCATACTCTGAATAAATCCATGTCCAACCCAGTGATGTTGGACATGCTACATGTACTCATCCTGATCTCGAACACATACTTCATGGACATCCACCTACAACATGCTGGACGGATTCTTGTCCCATACACTTGACATAGTCCTGCCATACTATGCATTCCTGTCCATCAAAGCTGCACATCGCTCCCCTCTCAGACATGGTGTGATGACCGCATGATAATGCATGGTATATGTATCATTAACCCTGTGTATCAGTAATGTGGCACTGCTCCACCTGGCCCCACAGACCCTCCTGTCAGCTACTACCAGGTAACCTTTCATCCTAGATGCATACATGGCCCATGGCATATAGCCCACTAGTTTACTTTGACTGTACATTCCATAGTTGATATCCATCCCTGCAAATGCCATCTGGGCTAGCCAGTGTCCCATGTGTATCACTTGTGCAACACAGGTGATACATGGCAGGATGATGAATCACTGTACAGTGACGTGTAGATGTATATTGCAGAACACACATATATATAAAACCTTATGTGAGCATGTCTGCAGGGTCACAGATCATGTCTGTTAAGGCAGTGTAAGTCCTTATATGTGACATATACACTGCATCAAGGTCAACTGCATTAATTTGGACACATCCAGCCATGTGCTGATAGGTAGGAACACCAGTACAGACAAACAGACATGCCCACATCAAGACAGCAACTACATGAAGTATGAGCAATGTAATCAGGTGACACACACACATATATGGTGATAATATCCACTCCACACTGAGTGTCACATGTGTGTGACACAAACACATCAGTGTCATGTAGGTTTGCAAATAGAACTATTTAAACTGAAGTAATGCGATACACATGTATGTTCAGCTGTAGCTCTGTATGTCTCTGAGGTACTGTGACCTGTCTCCATCATTATGTCTTCCAGGTATGCCGCATGCAAGGCTTCCCCCTTTTACACGCTTGGAGGATGAGGCCCTCATCCCATACCTACTCAATAATCATGACATCCTGTTCAGCCATGTGCCACAGGATGCACAGCAGCGGGATGCCCTGTGGATGGAACTTCGCAGGAGGGTTAATGATGTGGGTGGCCACAACCGCACATACCAGCAGGTGTGCAGACTATGTACAGACCTCATTAGATGGGCAAAACAGCGTGTGAATGCAATCGCCAGGGAACAAGGTGCAACAGGTGGTGGACCACCAACCCAGCCCCCACTCACACGTACCGAGGAGCTACTGGCCAACCTGGGGACACCTGCAGAACCACATCCACAAGCCTTAGCTGATATTGTGGAGGTGGGTGTCTCTCAACCACTGAGCCTGGAGTTGCCTGGTAGGTCAGTACTGCACCTATAACAACTATATTCCATATAGCTGCATGTGTCACTGTACAATATGTAATGTAACATCATATGCAAGGCATGTATACACAGATGCCGCATACTATAGTATGCTACTCTGTGTATGTGCACATGTGTATACACCATAGTATAGTCTAATGTACTGGTGTATGTGTTATGCACATTGCTTCCTGTAGCCTTTATACAGGGGTGGATTATGCTCATACTGCTGTGTTACTCCTATTTAGGTACCTCTGGCATTCTGCGGTGACAGCAGCCTGTTGCAGGTGAGAGTGTTATCATTTATCAGGAACTGTAATGCACAAATCTATCTGCCATGTGGCCATTCACAACATGTACACATAATGTATGGTCCTTTCACAATATACAGGTCAGACTTGCAATGCATCACAATGACTATCCATGTGCCACACTTGCAAACTATGTGAATCATCTCACCGACATGCATCCTCACAAACTTTATTGCCAGATGTGTTGACAGCTGTGCATACAATGGTGGAGGTGCTGTTCACTTTAGGAACGTACAACTGATCTACACATGTGGTGAATATGAACAGTACTATACAGTGGACTGGAGTATGGCCAGCACACAGGTTTCACCGGTGTGGATCATAGCCCTGCTATGAATGTCACACAATGTGATGTGCTATCTTGACATGTCCATGACATCTATTGGCCTGGCTGCTACACTGCCTACCTAACATGAAAACATATCCCACATACCACCCTTTATCTGCATAACCCTGTTGTCAGTGGAGCATATATGTCATATGGGACAACACAGACATGTGAAATAGATGCCCATCACTATAATTTAGACAACACATGTACACACATGGCCATGGAGGATGGCCAGAGACAAGGAGCAACACACACAGGAGAAGTGTTGTGTTTGTGTGTACACCCTGTC
Source organism: Protopterus annectens (assembly GCF_019279795.1). Taxonomy (NCBI): domain Eukaryota; kingdom Metazoa; phylum Chordata; order Ceratodontiformes; family Protopteridae; genus Protopterus; species Protopterus annectens. The sequence goes on along the minus strand of NC_056729.1, from coordinate 1,152,591,770 downwards.
ATACAATGACTACACATGGTTTGGCCATGGCCTTTGTATAATGGTCATAATTTAGATCTAGAACACTAGACATCCTACAGGCCTGTGCACATCCTTTGTAGGTGTAACATCAATCCACCATATAGGATGTGTTGAACATCTTGAGGGTGTTACAACATGACAGCAGTTACCTGTACAGTATCCACATTGGGCCACAGATACAGTACATTCCCATTGCTGGTGATGGACATAAATGCCATACTAGCTCCTCGTGTGTGTGTGTGTGTGTGTGTGTGTGTGTGTGTGTGTGTGTGTGTGTGTGTGTGTGTGTGTGTGTGGTACACAGATGTCATGTGGGACATGGTGTACCAACATGTTCGCCATGTCTACCCATAGTTGCCAGGCTGCAGCAATATGGTTGCAGATGTGCAGGGGTGTCATCCATATACCCATCAGTGACCTGTGTCACAACTTCCACATCATGGTTTAGTGTGTATACACCTCAGTGACATGGGTCACATTCCACAGTATATATGTATTGCATCTGAACACAGTCATGGCTATGAACCCTGTCTGTAACTCACACTGTATAGCACTAGAGACTCCACATGATTCCCTGCAATGGCCATGCACATCAGCTAGATTTGCAGTATATCTGTAAGGTGGACAGACAACACTGAATTGGTACACCATTGCCCCACTGTATATTTGACAGGACACCATTGTGTTAAACATGTATGCATGTCATTACACACGTCAGCAGATCACATGTCATACTACATGTGATTATCAAGGTCATATGCCACACATCAGGCAGGTGTACTGTTAACCTGTGCTGGTCCACATGGTGTAACACAGGGATGTATGCTAACCATAGAAGTTCATAGATAGTTCATAGATTAGTACTAGGCTAACTGCCCTTATGGGTCATTTTAAGCCTAGCCAATTACCCCATGTGAGAATCAATCCCTGTACCTTGTGTCTGTAAGGTAAACACCTAAACCATTATGCCAGCCCCATTGTGTAATTTGCATGCTGTCTGCTATCATGCATGCATGCTGTTGTGTGCAACCTGGGGATGTATGATAACTACCACTATTATTGTCTGCTCTGCATGCCGTCTGCCATATCACATGCATGTTGCATGCCTTCTGTCATATCACATGCATGTGTGTGTGTGTGTGTGTGTGTGTGTGTGTGTGTGTGTGTGTGTGTGTGTGTGTGTGTATGTGTGTGTGTGTGTCTATTGTATAGATTGTAATGTACAGTTCTTGTCTACCCTCACAGGTGATGTAGGTGCATTGCCCTCCTGCGGTATATCAGATGTTAGTGTCCCCACAGACTCTAGCAGTGATGATGAACATATGATTGGGTCACAGACAGAGTTGTCAGGGGCTGAAACTGTGCCATTGGTTGCCATTCTATATTATTATTATATCCACCTCATCCCTGCACACAGATCCCATACCAGCACATACTCCCATCACCAGTGGCCATAGAAGAAGGACAGTTGGCATGTGGTAGCTTGGAACAGGAAAGTGCGGGGGGGCTCTGGAAGGTGTGCCTGCACAACATAGTGTCAGCCAAACTACTGGTGGTGCCCCACACAGGCACGTGGCCAGTGCTGCTCATAGGAGGACCTCTGGCCAACATGCTCCTGCATGACAGAGCACAGCAGCTGGTGTCACCAGACACATGTTTCTGGCTGTAATGGAGGCACAGGTACGTGCTGAATGGTGCAACAGAGAAGATCAGAGGCTACAGAGGGCTGCTGTCCGTTCTTCAAACAACAGCATCCAGGCAATGGTAAATGCTCAACAGCAGATTGCTGATGCTTTGGAAAGACAGTTGGGTGACATGGTTGGAGTCCTTGACCGTGGCATGACAATCCGCGATCATGAGCTGTCTGTGTTGGAACATCTAGTAGGAGTGAGGCGTCGGGCACGTGGACGTTGGCCTGCTACATCACCTGTGTCAGGTCTACATGTATGAGCTACCTCACATGCCCGCTTCCATAGTGGCGGTAACAGCAGCAGTGCATCTGGTGCTGTGCTGTCCACATCATGACACAGCAGGCCACGTGCACATGGCCTGGGATGGTCCCAACAAGGACACGGTTCCAGTGGACTAGTGACATCAGACAGTACCCAATCTGCACCTCTGTCTGGTAGTGCCAGTGTAACCCCTGGCAGGCACAGGTCATATGTCCATGGCCGGACACAGTGAACTGTAAAACCTCACCTGTACAGTCTGCAGCTGTCAATAACACCCCTGTGTAGGCCAGACACATGGGAGAACTGTGTGCAGACATACACACACACACACTGGACACATATGTAGGGCACCGCAACACACACATGCATAACATCCACACACGCCCAATTAGATTAAAGGCCCAAACCTACACACATGATGTCATCCAATGGTGCAGCCTAGGCCTCTGGCAGACATTAACACCCTGTGCATATGATGATGCCTGTGACACATCCCTGACATCTACACCATAGGTGCAGGGACATGCTCATATGGTCTGATGCACAGGGTGAACAGACTAGGATGATATGTGTAGTTTACAAATGTTGAGCAGTGTAGACAGTCAGCAGATATACATTGTAGTACAGCTGTACAATACTGTTAACAGTATGTGTCTTGTGTAACAACAGTAAATGCATGTTGGTCATGTTGTTTTGCTGTCCTTCTTCAGGTCTAATTGCACGTGCCGGTGGATGTCAGTGTTTGCAATTAAGTGTCCCATATGTCAATGTGGACTACTCACAGGTATGTATGAATATACCAGCATGCACCATGTAGCTGCCACATACCAGTGAGACTGTCCCACGTTACAAACACGTCTACCATTCCAAGAGCATGATAGCTGTGTATTAAGCTACTGTGGCCACAGACGTGACATCCATAAAGGGTGACATCACAGGTACAGTTACATGGAGTGGTGAGGTAAGAGAGTGGTCTAGCTGATTACAAGGGTAGAGGTCAGTGGGAAGTGTGATGCCTCAATGGGAATCAGTAATACACATTCCCATGACAGGATGCCAACACACAACTGCACCCACACACTCAGGTATTGACACACATGTATTCAGTGACACTGTAACACACACACACCCACTCTCTCACGGCTTTACAGACACAGTAACACACACTCGCACACAGTTGCTACTGGTGGGATGAGGACCCCTGCCTATGTGAAAATAATTACAGTACTGTGCACCTACATGACGCACCACAGAGAATACACATGTACAGGTAGTCAGTATGACCTAAGATCGGGGACATCAACACGGATAGTTGATTGCATCACCTGGATGGTGGGAGGGGTCCTATCAGTTCAGTATGGTAACATACATCCTCACCCCAGGGACCAGTCAGCCCTACATACACACACTGTGGCATTCAGTAATTAATACACCTATGTCATGCACATACAGATACCTCACATGTGTGAGATACATGCCCCTGCCTATGTCCTGCTTCATACATTGCAGTCTGTACAGATGTGTACAGGAGAGTGAGTAACAATTGAGATGTATTCCCTACAATACATGATAAATATGGACATACACGCAACCACACATGCCAGTACTGTGAATCTCATACCTGCCTAGCTCATGTTATGTATGTCAGACGTACAGCAGTATTGCACTCATTACAAACTGTACTGATGCTTCCTGTGACAACAGTGCTGATAGATGCACTAGGGATGTCATATCTATTAATAGGTGTCAAGTGATTTACCTTCGCTATCACCCTGACTGCTGTCTAAGTTGTGTATGTCCTTCAATTAACAAAACCATTGCTTAACAGTTACACAGGGTATTGTAGGACCGCTTGTGACACACCTGTGAGCTGTCCACAGCAAACATCCATCTGCAAAGATGCCCCACCACTTAGTTATTTCAACACATCTGTCCATACCTGTGGTATATCTTTCTGTACATTCAGCATATCACCATATACAGTTGGCAATGTTGAGGCTGCATTGCAGCTGCATGATGTACTAGGATACATGACACCTGCATACATCAGCAACTGCACATGCATGTTATCTGAATGCACAACACTACATGTACAGGTGTGTAGGTCCTACAATCCTGAAATTTGGTCATGTTTGTAGGCATTGCAATTGGCGGATATGTGTAATAACATACATGACACATGGAGTGTTGTATGATATGATGGGTGACCAGTACAGAGGGGATGTTACCTCTGTCAACACTGATATCACACCTTATGTACTGTTAGCATTCGTCAGCCACGGACCTACATTCCATGTACATGTGTGTAATGGCTGTAGCCACCTGTTTGCACAAAGGACTACAACAGCTATGCTATGTACAGGTATGTTGTGTGTGTGGCAAGTACATACCCAGGGCAGGTACATGTATGTCATATCCATACATGAGGGCGTGTACTGGTGTACAGCAACAGACATCTGCTAATGGTGCACAGTACTGAAGGTCCTTGGTATGTGTACAGCTGACCTGGTCATAGACAGTGGAATCATTGCATTACATAACACATGCTGCAACTGTGTCAGTACATGTAAACTGTCTACAGTTGATGTAGAGCTTGGTACAGTACACAGGTCAAGGGTCACATGGTTTTATACTCTGTCATACAACATGTATGGTTGCGTGTTGGTAGTCCGAGGGCATGGTGGTGTCTGTAGTTTACATCCTAGAATGCAGCATGTGATACTGTGTCCTGCACATGGCTCATCTGTGATGCCTTTTGTGGGGGGACCAGTCAGTACATGTGAGTGGCCTTTATGTATGTGGGTACACCACCTGGAGCGGTCCATACCTGTGTTATGGCCCACATGTCTGGTTCTGAGGTATATGGTGGTAGTGCCAGGTTCTGAGGTATATGGTGGTAGTGCTATTGTGCACTACAGAGACATCAGCCAGGTGTTCCTCACTGCACAGATGTCAGTACTCCCCATTGTTGGATCTACAGTGGACAACTGTGAATATGGACACTACACATCTAGCACTGGTTAGCATAAGAAAACAATGCAGTTGTCCTGTAAGTGTATGGGAGTTAACCAGTGTTTAGGACATTTGCCTTGGAATGGTACTGTGTGGGCGGATGCAACTTGGGTAATATCCACCCTCCCTTGTATCATGGATGCATGTGATATGTGACAAAGGCCTGCCTACTGTCAGCCATATCATCCCAGAATGATGGCTGATTTGTAAAAGACCGGTGTCAAATATATGTAGAGCAGCATTCCCACTAACAATGACAACTACCAAAACCAGAACCCGTTACAATGTGTTCTTTTCATCTACCTGTAATAGCATGGCCACTGTGGCCCTCTGTGTTTAGCATCAGAGTGCATCCCAGTCAGCCCTGTGCTACTAGGAGTATGAGCATGCCCAGTATATCCTTGTGTAGATGGGCACATCATAGTGCATTCCAAACAGCCCTGTGCTACTAAGTGTATGAGCATGCCCAGTATATCCTTGTGTAGATGGACACAGTGCATTCTGAACAGCCCTGTGCTACTGTGTGAGCATGCCCAGTGACACATTGTGTTGGTTATGTGCCTCTGTGTATGGGCATGGCCATTGTAACCCTGTATAGTGGTAGTCGTCGTCCTTTCCACAGATGGGCATACTCCAGGTCAGGATGGATTCATACTTTAAACACACAAGTTCACAGGTATGTACATCTTAACTGCCAGCATCCCTGTTGATGTCCACATTCTCAGATGGTCATAATGACTGCCTTGACATGTGTAGTCTGTGTGGCATGATTCATATATATATAGTTTTGTAATAGTAATCTGTAAATAGGCAGGTGTTCCATACCCGACACTGGCGTGTGTGTGTATGTCTGTTCCCATTTGCCGGTGGACTCTAAATTGCTTTTAGACTGGCCACACTCCATACATTTCTTATACCCACTGTTAGCAAGGCCGATGATGTCACCCAACTACAAATACACCTCTGGGAGTGCTGTGTCCCAGTAATCTCGGTAGTGCGTTCTGTAACTGCGTAATGCTGTAGTGTAATAAAGTAGTTAGGTTGGTGGTCTACTCCCACACTTGCCGTGTGTGTGTGTGTGTGTGTGTGTGTGTGTGTGTGTGTGTGTGTGTGTGTGTGTGTGTCCCTGTTTGCCTGAGGACTGAGTAATACCTTTATACTGCTCACACTCCATACATTTCTTATACCCACCGTTAGCAAATCCGATGATGTCACCCATCTACAAATACACCTCTAGGAGTACTGTGTCCCAGTAATCTCGGTAGCATGCTCTGTAACTGCGTAATGCTGTAGTGTAATAAAGTAGTTAGGTCGGTGCTCTAGTTCCACACTTGTCGTGTGTGTGTGTGTGTGTGTGTGTGTGTGTGTGTGTGTGTGTGTGTGTGTGTGTGTGTGTGTGTGTCTCCCCATTTGCCTGAGGACTGAGTAATACCTTTATACTGCTCACACTCCATACATTTCTTATAGCCACCATTACCAAGACAGATGATGTCACCCATCTACAAATACACCTCTGGGAGTGCTGTGTCCCAGTAACCTCAGTAGCGCATTCTGTAACTGCATAATGTTGTCGTGCAATAAAGTAGTTAGGTTAGTGTTCTAGTCCCACACATGTGTGTGTGTGTGTGTGTGTGTGTGTTTGTGTGTGTGTGTGTGTGTGTGTGTGTGTGTGTGTGTGTGTGTGTGTGTGTGTGTGCGTGTATGTGTCTCTCCCCATTTGCCTGAGGACTGAGTAATACCTTTATACTGCTCACACTCCATACATTTCTTATACCCACCGTTAGCAAGGGCGATGATGTCACCCATCCACAAATACACCTCTGGGAGTGCTGTGTCCCAGTAATCTCGGTACCGCATTCTGTAACTGCGTAATGCTGTAGTGTAATAAAGTAGTTATGTTGGTGTTCTAATCCCAGACATGCCAAGTGTGTGTGTGTGTGTGTGTGTGTGTGTGTGTGTGTGTGTGTGTGTGTGTGTGTGCGTGTGTGTGTGTGTGCGTGTCTGCCTGCACGAGACAAGTACAGTGCTTTGTAGTATTCACTCTAGCATGTGCCCTAAACCCGTGTTGCTGCAGTGTGATACAGTAGGGGTTTGTATACAGGACATGGCAAGTGTGTGTTTGTCTGTCAGAGCCTGTGTAGAGGTGGCTGTGATTGTCTTACCACTGGACGTGTTTGGGAGCGGGTTTTGTAGTTTTCCTATATAGTATCCACCTTATAACACATTGGCCACCTCACGAGGAGTACAGCTGTCAGTCAGCCATGGCACTGAGTTGGCAAGCCATACCCATACATCTGGCAAAAGGGTTGGTGAACTAAGTATGCAGACCTACTAGTACCCGGTATATGTCCCGCACCCATGTGCCATGCACATACAACCTTGCCTAGGATATCCCACTATGTTGCTAGTAACATGCACATTGAGGACAAATAGGCATGGTGTGACTGCAGTGGCCTGCAGAGGACATGGCACCCTGTACAGCAATACAATTGGCACATATATGCAGACATTGTGCCTTCACTATGTTACACACTGAATGGCTGCAACATATGTGGTGCCATCATATGTGATCCACTAAGGCGAGACAATGCTGTACACATGTGCCCTGTATGGACCCATGCCACTGACACCACGGAATACTGGTCCATTCTATACATGCAGGTGCAGGGCCGACCTGCTCACTGTGTGCAGGTTTTGCCACACCAGGCCAGTATTGGCATATCAGGGTATAACAGGCTGTGTACACTACATGTGTCTGCCAAACCAGATACACCTGTATATGTCACTGTACAGTATTGTGGGACATGCACATCCCAGGCAATGTCCATGTGAAGGACTATCAAACACAAACATGGCATGCATTGCAAAGCTATGGCCCTACACATTGGTAACCAGGATGTCAGGCCAGATATTGCAGTACCCATCTGTGTGGGACATTGCAGACACTACACCCCTGCACTGCACACCATTGCCAGGTGATGCAATGGCAAGGATTACCCCTAACCCAGCCTTGTACAGCCATCTTGCACAGCCAAACACTACACACCCATGGAGCAATGCATACCTGCATGACAGTACTGGCACCCTGTTTCTGCATGTGGGTTGTGATGCTCCCAACCACAGTCACTCCCAGTATAAACCACGTTGGCATACCAACAGTTGTCAAGCACTTTCACATGGCCTAGCCCATTGAACCTCCAGATATCCCCTGTGGTGCATGTGGTCCTGTGCATTACTGCAGTCTGGCAAACTAAGTAGTTACATTGTGTATTTGCCACCCTGGCAAATGTGTCAATGTGTGTCTATTAGAGTGTGGTTGCGGTGACAATGGCATCCATTCACATGGACTGACATGTGCCACACCTAATGTATGTCTACTATATCTGTTGCAGATGGCACTCACTCACCTCACACATGTTCTTACAGCAATGCAACATGCCGCCTCTGTGGCACATGTTGTAATGTCATGCACATGTAATAGTAATGAGTAGTCAGGGGTTTGACCCTGTACTATTCAGTGTGTGGCAGATTATGGAGAAGTCTCCAAGCCCTTCCTTGGTGTACATTGCCTGTCCCACACACACACTCTCTGGTCGATGTGAAGGTGTACACCTGCACAGCAGCAGCATGTGTAATGTAACAGATGGAAATGGTCAGGTGATGTCCTCTGCACCTATTGCAGTCCTCCTCTAGCTGATTGCATATGGTGCAGCTGTCATGGTGTTCCCATAGCGATCCACATGATAAATACAGTACACTATCTAGGGAAAGATGTTATTATCTGGCCATGACAGTCGCTGTGAGTGGTACCTGGATGTGGTGTTCTGACACAGCATTGCAGATGATATCTGGATGTATCTCAATCACTTTCAACAGTGGGAAATAGCCTAATGACAGGAGGGTGATGTGCCACACAACTACAGCATGTAAGTGTAGCTATGCTGCATTGAGACTACTGCCTGTTTAACATGTGTGTGGTAATGGCTATTCTGCATGTTAAAATACAGACATGACAGTACTCTATTCATGAGGGAACCCCATCTGTAGGGCCATCTGTGAACAGGTCAGTGGTTACAACCATTGTTTCCTGTGTTACACACTGAACACACTTCTGTGCACAGCAGAAGCATGGTGTGAGGACTGCAGACAGAATATGATGATAGGGATGTGTTACTGCCATCGCATCCCTGAGTGAACATGTGTCACATGAGACAGTGGTATGACTGACATTGTGTGGGATTCCCAGTGACAAGCCAATGATGGGCAACTGTTCATAGCTGCGGTCATACGTCTACTACACATTGTACAGTTGCCATGTGGTATATATGCATGTGTTGTGCTCCCTCTGCAAATGTATACAATCTGTTGGGTTGCTGGTGATATCTATGCATACTATCATAGGTAATCCTGTATGCAGTTGTCTATCACTAAGCTATATGCGGGTTTAAAACGCAACACCATAGGCTGAATGGGTTGGTAGGTCCTGGCAGATCCTTCTGTCCCACTTCAGCTGACCATGGCACCGGGCACTAGCACATCTGGGGCTCAGCCATTAACATCAACCTCTGTTAGCTATGCACCACCTTCTGGTGGCTCCAACACTGAGGATGGAGCATGTCCCCCTTGGGAGCAGGACCAGACAGGTACATATCTGCTGTCGTGCGGTCCCGAACATGTTTCGCAGGTGGCTTTCTAAGGGGTTACGAAGCCAGATACACCAGTTCAAGGGCGGAGTGCCACATTTACAGGGTGATGCTGCCTGTCCTGGACAGCCCACAGCACTGCCTCCTTTGCAGCTGTGTAGGTGCAGTGGCAGTTGCCCATGGCTGGAGACCTCCATCCCACTGTTCCCATGGGCTTTTGAATGCCGAAGACCCATCCCCATCCAGGGTGTATCCCCCCCAACATGTGTCATATACCAACCCTGTATGCTGTCATTTCTGTGCTCCTACCTATCCTCCACGGCCATACCTACACTCCTTCCCCAACATCTGACCCTCGCCTATGGACACATAAGGCCATTCGGCTCCTAGGACACTATCTGCTCTATACATAGCTGTCCATTACAAACATGTGCCCACTGGACACATGAAACCCTTGTAATATGCATCATAACATACTACTGTTATCCTCACCACTGTCCCTCAGGTGCACGGTCCTGGTATGCACATCACTCCTACATGGTTCAGGTACACGTGAGGAGGATGACCCCATTGTACACAAAACACTACTGGTCCCTCTATGGTTACTCCATTTACCTTTATCATGATGATGATGTTGCACATTGCAGGAGTACTGTTCACACATAATGATTGGACAGGTACTGTTGTGTTAATATACATTACATGCACAGAGTGATGTATACAGCCAATGTACAACTATTGTCTGTCTGAGGGAGTCTTGTGATCACATAGAGCAACACCACTACATAATACAGACGTCGCTGGTGTTTCCCATTTCATTCATTTGTAATGCTTTGTTGCCACATGGCATGTCCATGATACATCTCTATATATGTATGCACCTATATGCTGGACATAAACACTCACATGTACTTCTACATGATGGGATACATTCTTATACTATTGAATGACCGCGCTGTATGATATCCTTTGGTTACAGACTCTTACACTTGATTAGTCTCTTCATTGCTTAACCAATGCAATACTCGCATACTGGTAGCCAAATGTGCTTATACCTGCTCGTTCCCGCACTTGCTAATGCACCAGCATTGGTGCTTGCATCTGTCACTCACTCCCCTGGGTGTGAGCGAGGACCACAATATTACTTGTAATGCCTATTACATCGTACTATATGACTCCAATATTGGGATTGACCACCCATTAGGCAACGGTATCTCGTTCTGCTGTACGGAATCTGCGGCCCGTCCAGTGACACAATCATATGTGTGTGTACCTCATACAATGTGCTCCCACCTTGTGATGCCTATTACATCAGAATACATGAATACAGTATCGGAAATGGCTGCCTATTAGGTGACGGCATGGCGTTCATCTGTACGGAATCAGCGGCCTGTCCGGAGATTCATTCATATTCGTGTGTTCCTCTTAGGCATACCTTGTGATGCCTATCACATCGGACTACATGACTACAGTCATAGCTGGCCTTAGGCATAGGCCAACTAAGTGTCCACCTAGGTCACCGCTTTAGTGGGTGCACTTTACCAGTATTTATTTGGTGTAGGTAGACCAGGATAGGGGCACTGGGTGGTGTGGTGGGGGGTGCCATTGTGCCCCTGCCTAGGGCACTAGTTGACCTAAGGCCACTCCTGACTACAGTATCAGGAATGGCTGCCCATTAGGCGACCGCATGGCATTCAAATGTATGGAATCAGCGGCCTGTCCGGTTAATCATTCATAATTGTGTGTTCTTCTTACAATCTGCTTCCACCTTGTCATGCCTATCACATCGGACTACATGACTACAGTATCGGGAATGTATGATATCCTTTGGTTACAGCCTCTTACACTTGATTAGTCTCTACATTGCTTAACCAATGCAATACTTGCATACTGGTAGCCAAACACACTTATACCTGCTCGTTCCCACACTTGCTAATGCACCGGCATTGGTGCTTGCATCTGTCACTCACACCCCTGGTTGTGAGCGAGGACCACAATATTACCTTGTGATGCCTATTACATCATACAACATGACTCCAGTATCGGGATTGGCCACCCATTAGGCAACGGTATCTCATTCGGCTGTACGGAATCTGCGGCCTGTCCAGTGACACAATCATATGTGTGTGTACCTCATACAATGTGCTCCCACTTTGTGATGCCTATTACATCGGAATACATGAATACAGTATCAGAAATGGCTGCCTATTAGGCGACGGCATGGCGTTTGACTGTACGGAATCAGCGGCCTGTCCAGTGAGTTAATCATATTTGTGTGTTCCGCATTCACTCTGCTCCCATGTGGCTGATACATGGGAACTGAGACCCTGCATTTCAAATGAGTAGTTGGGTTGTGGTAGCCACATCTGTTGGATGGGTCATGCTACCACATACCGACTATAGGTTTGCCACCTTCTCAATTGGCCAAGGTAGGACTTTAGGGTAACCACCTGTCCCACTTTGCGAGGGACAGTGCGAAAATAATCAAGACATAGCACATGTCCAGATTACAGGACATTATATTCTACATTTCGTTAATGATTGCATACAACAGTTATGACACTTCTATATGTTATATGAAGTAGCATAAGCAATTCAAATGCAACTAGATGAAGCTTTATTTGTGCAAATAAGTGTAATCCTGTACTATGCACGGCTGTAGGTATGTTTAGTCCTGGAATGACTGACATTTCTACAGAATATGTCCCACTCTGGCCATTTGGAAAGGTGGCAACCCTATAGGACCTGTATGTACAGATGTCAGACTTTGCAGGGCAACACACCCTCAGCCAGTAGAAAGGGGTGTACTTCACTGTTTCGCCTACATAAAAGGATATTCTTGTAGCATTATAGTTGCTTATACTGTTACCTATAACATTTAGGTGTTTCAGAGGAACATAATTGCTTTATGCTACTACTATCGACAATATAGGTAGTCTTTGCCCTAAATCACAGGACATTTGCCTTAATTACAGTTATTATGCAGGACACAACTGCCCACAGGGGATTGCCGCTCGCAAAGGTGGACAGGTGGTAACCCCATACTTTTTATTCTATCAATCTTCTAAGGTAATCGGTGGAACATGCGCTTTCTCTCACTATCAGACCTCTCATACGAATGGAGAAGAATAAACACTGAATCAGGGACACCACATAACGACCTCAGGGACACATTTAGAAGGTTGGTGCTATTAACCTGACACATTGATGGACACAGAGCACATATGGATTCATACACATTTTCTGAGGTGCATGCAGTTTATGACTCTTTCATATTGTCATTATTCATTACGTGTATTCCGCCACTTTTCCTCCTAATATCACTAGTTCTAGGATGGTTTAGTTGAGACTGTGTTAGGATTCTGATTCGTAATCACGGACGTCCCTGGTAATTGGGCACAGTTCAATGATATGGTCCCTATGTATTCCCCCAGTGGTTTATGGACTGTCCAGTAGATGTGCTCTTATAGTTTGGGAGGTATAGGCATCTGCTATACCCACATTGGAATATTACTTACACCCACGGGGCGGTCCTAATATGTGTCTGCCAACCAACACATGCCCACCTATCCCCATAATTGTATACCCATAGTTCTCCCACCTGCCCCTACTCTACAGCACTCATCCTTACTGTGGGCGCAGGTGGACGCAGGTGGGATATGAACACACCCCTACACACTGCCCACTCTCCCCATGTCGGGACACATGTCGTACGTTGTGTCAACCCATGTGTTATCAGGCTTGCACAACCTACTGTTCCGTGTACAGCTACATCCTGGTCGTAATGGTGTTCCCCCTTTGGTTGAAAGGTACCAACGTTTTGGTGTCCCACAAGGGACGTCGCTATCCATGTTTAAAGTGTAGACCTTGTAGATCTCTCCCACTGGTAGTTTCCTGCCAGTGGTATGGGAACCAGTGTTGTATTTACCTTTATTGCGTGTCTGTATGTCTCACCGGCCTTGCTACGGTGGGTGATAAGTAGACGTTTGTTGAGTGGACCTCCCACCAACATATGCCCGGTCTAAACATGTTACCCATAACTGCTGTAACATAACCTAGGTATATACATGTGTATATTTACTGTAACATATATATATATATATATATATATATATATATATATATATATATATATATATATATATATATTTACATTAATATATACAGACATATCTGCATATGTATTCACACATGTATATTCATATCTTGCTGTTTTATATATATATATATATATATATATATATATATATATATATATATATATATATATATATATGTGTGTATGCATATGTATATGTATATATATATATATATATATATATATATATATATATATATATATATATATATATATATATATATATATGGTTATATATATGATTATATATATGTACATATAGTTATATATACGATTATATATATGTATCAGTGTGTCAATACATTCCCCGCTCATACTCACTTACACATGCATGATGATGTTTATAAGCTTCAACAGCATACTAGTGCCTTATTCATTATAACACTGACACACTCCAGTCATCTTATAATCAGTATGTCGCACGTTATACAGTGGACAGATGTCGCTATATGTTCATGTATGGATTTCTGATCGTAATTGGAATGTGATAGTGTGATTCGACCCGTTCCTCTTCTGCACAGCCTATTATTCCATGTACTGTCGATGTTTGTATGGGCACATTCCTATTATTATGTCAACAAATGGAATGCATGTGTTACAAAATTTGTACATAAACATATATTGTTGTCTACATGTGAGTATGCATGTATACCTGTTACGACCTAGCTGACCTCCACGGTGCGGTCCATTAGAACCGGCCCATCCAACCCTGGCACGCCTAGATCCATAATTGCATACCCATAGTTCCTCCACCCCACCCGTGTTAAATTTATAGGCATAACTTCCATTATCCACTTCTTATCGCAGCCATGACACACCTTTACACATTTCCCTCTCCAGAGCTTTTGGGGCCCTACACACATTCTGTCTCGCCTCGTGTATTCACAGGGTCTCCCATCATGTATATTTGCACATATGTGCCTTTCCTGGTGTTATGGGATACAGCCATTTGCGCTTTCCAATTTTTGGAGGTCCCAGCATGGGGCTACATTCCGCCTGTGTGTAAAGTAGACCTATTTCAACGATGTTACTCCCAATGGTAATACCCTGCCTGTGGTGTGAGTAGCAGTGCTCTGCTCACTCTTGGGTAGCTTTTTATGGCATATGCTGAAAGCTCTTTACAATACCAACATTGCTCTTGATTCCCTTCACATCCCTTGTGTATGCTTTACTATTACAATGTCCATTCTTTATATATAGGTTCATAGGTTCATAGGTTGGTACTGAGCTATCTGCCCGAAGGCATATATTAGCCCAGCCATGTTGTGTGGTATTCACCGCCCCTTTAGTAGTTCCCTAGACCCTTGTACTAGCAGCTAGTACCCTTGGCCCCTAGCTAGTAGTGCTGTTGGTGTATATGTATGTATATATATTTCTCATGTATGTAGATATATATCTATACATACATATGTGTGTGTGTGTGTGTGTGTGTGTGTGTGTGTGTGTGTGTGTGTGTGTGTGTGTGTGTGTGTGTGTGTGTGTGTGTGTGTGTGTGTGTGTGTGTGTGTGTGTGTGTGTGTGTGTGTGTGTGTGTGTGTGTGTGTGTGTATACATATATATATATATATATATATATATATATATATATATATATATATATGTATAGATATATTACATCTGTACATACAGACATACATTTCCTATGCTGGGAGCCGCTTACACCCGCGCAGGCGTACTCACCTATGCTTACTGTGCGTTACATATGTTTACTGTCACTTATTTATGCTTATTTGTGCCTTATACATTATGACAGTACCACTTTGATTGAAAGGAACTGGTTAATAGTCACATGCGATACACATGTTCACCTTTACATGTTTAAATGCTGGCTTTACAGCAGAGCAACATTAATTCCACAAGGAAAATGATATGTACTATTGTCGACCTTGAACCGTGAATGCCTTTTCGTTAGGTGGATGCTCTAACCACTACACTATTGGTGTTCTGCCTCATTTATATGTATACCCATGGTGCATAGTTACCCAAACGCATGCCTCATCACTTCACTTACACAGCAGGCATCCATTTACCTGTTGGGAAAAATGCACTACTACACATGTGTCATTCCCTATTCCCTACTGCTCTGGACTCCTGCCACATGTTGACTCACTCCGAGGATATTCAGACCTTTACAGCCTATAGTCCTGGCACATACATGTGTTCGATTGTCAGGGTGTTCATATGGTCTTCCGGGTTTAGGCTTATCCGACTGGGAACCAGGACTGTCCTGTACCTAGTTGAAAGTCAGACTTAGCAAGGGTAGATCATTCATTCCACTTTTAGCATTCTACCTGTGGTTGGGGATGCAAAGGTGTGCTCACCAATGGCCTTCCTGATATATAACAGCACTAACTATTACGGGGATTTCCTATATTGTGACCATGTTCATTCTTCATATCTATATATCTATATATCTATATATATATATATATATATATATATATATATATATATATATATATATATATATATATATATATATATATATATATGTGTGTGTGTGTGTGTGTGTGTGTGTGTGTGTGTGTGTGTGTGTATATATCGGTCTGTACATACACATGCATATACACCTACATGCTCATTTACATTTCCCATACCGTTGAATCACCGCAACTTACCATCGCGCATACACGCATGTATACTCGCTTATGTCACGGGTGGCCATCTTTTCATATGGCCAAAGCGGAACATTTTCGGGACACACATCAGACTTTACAGGCTGACACATACCCACGGTCAGTACAAAGGTTAGAACTTTACTTATTTCCCTAAATGAATGCTTATACTTGTAGCGGTTTGTTTGCTTCACCTGTTTCTTGTAACTTTGAGTATTTTACATAAATAACTGTTTTATGCAACTGTTACATGATATATGGGACATATTTCCTACTATCACAGGACATTTGCAATTGCATTATATTTGGTCTGGACACAACTAACAAAAAAGGGACTGTCCCTCACAAGGTGGGGAAGGTGGTAACCCTACTTACGTCTGCTTTACAGCACCTTAAGCACCCTATATCTGACTGCCACTATGCGAATGTGTAAGGAATATATTCCCGATAATGCACGTGGGGAGATGTGCATCATGGTCAGGTGTTTAATCCTAGGTCGTAAGTTCTGCAGGACTGGCTGGAGGCGGAGCAGTCCTGTGGACAGCTACTGCTCATACAACTTGTATCCAGATGTATACAAGACTGGACATCGTGTCGTGACACCAAGTCTAATGTTTAGAACAGATACATATCCCATGAGGGATATCCAAAAATTGTAGGGATCGATGACCATCTTTGCTTTATGGCTGTAAAGTAGGGGTATACATGCAAGGGATACATAGTTTGCAATCCTGAGAATGCCTACGGTGAGACTGCCTACTAGATATGGGTAGGGGTCACTATGTGCAGATATGTCCACGCCTATCTAGCAGCCCGAGTATGGCTGGTTTTGGTGGACGTTCAGGAAGGGTGTGCTGTGAAGGGGATGATGGGTATTCAATTATGTATCCAGGTGTGTTGAGGTTGGATGGCTCAGTTCAGGCCAGACCATTATGTGGGTATGTGCCGGTAATGTTTCTGTACACGTGTATTGCACATTTTAATGTTCACATGTTTGTGGGATTGTATTGCGGATGTGTATATTTGTTCTTTGGTTATCTTCCTGATTCACACACTGCTCCCTCGTAGACCTCCAGTTCACCTATTGTGCATCTAACCTAGTCTCCCATTGGCGATATATTACATTACCTGTCATCCCCCACCCCCATATTCCACAATCAACATTCATCCCTTCTCTAGATGATGGCCCATGGCACAGTCAGCAGAACACATTGCGTACACTACATATCTCTGGGACCAATATTGTTGTGAGGTCTACACTAACATTTCAAATCAACCACATGCTGTACATCACGCACATAGGTACTCGCAAATACTTATCTTTCATGACATGATAGGTAGACCTGGGTAATACCCGTCCATCTATGGGCCGTCCTGGCAAGGACATATTGGACCGCGAATGGGCAGATATTGGGCGAATGCTCTGACCATTGGTAGGGTTGCCACCTTTTCATATGACCTGGATGGGACATTTTCGTGGCACACATCTGGGTTTACAGGCCAACACATACCTACGGTCATTACAAGGAATAGTACTTTAGTTTCATGCCTACATATAAGCTTTTATTGTTGTGTCGATGTAGTTACTTATTCTGTTTTGTTTACTTGCTTATTCTGTTTATTGTAACATATAGGTATTTTATATATGGACATACGTACTGTATGGGACTATTTCATAACATATGGGACATAATTATGCCCTACTATCGCAGGACATTTCACATTTATTATGAATTTGGCATGGACACACCTGCCTAGAGGAGGACTGTCCCTCACAATGTGGGACAAGGGGCATGCTAACACAATGCATTTCATTTCCACTTGGTATAACTAGCAACACTACAATGGAATACAGGCACGGGGTTTTAAATATCTTTGTTCGAGGGACAGGGACTCAATATTCAGCTACGTGCCTTTGTGTTTACTTTTTATTGTGGTGTTCGCAAGTTGTCTTGTATGCTTTGCATACATTTCAGTATCCACAGACACTGACAGGAGTGATTACTATTGGAGGCAGGCTGTACTAGTCAGCATTTTAGGTTGCGCGTATGCAGTCAACATGATCACGGCTTGGACACGCCCCCTGCACTGCATCGTTTCCTATGCGTGGCGTACGGCAGCCTTCATTAATTGCATGTGGTGCTGCTGCGCCATCTCTACGCTGCACAGTCAGCGCAAGGCTAATGCCGTCCTTGCGCCGAGCTTCATGAATCCTGGGGATTATGTTTCCCATTGTATATTTCAAAAAGTGATATGCAAAATATGATAACGTCCCTTAAAGAGTGTATAATTAAAAACAGGATTTGCAAAACACAGCAAAAAATTACATTTAGTTCTGAAACCCGAGTGGCTAATCTACAAATAACTACACATTAAACAGTAAGTGATTTCTTTATAATCCACTTTACTTTTAAACACATATTTTGCCATTATAGTATGCGGTCTCCTTAAGATTAACTTAGACAATGATGACAGATTCTGCAAAACTGTCTCTGTTGTTCTTTGTCTGGATCTTCTCCAGGAATGTGCCATCTAAGACTAATTCCAAAATGTTTGGAACCTACTGTTTGTCATCAGCCAGTTAATCGACAAGCAGGGCATTCTCACTGAAAGGTAGTTAGATTCAGAAAAGAGTTCAAGATGAGTATTGCATTCTTACCTTCTCCCTCTTCTCTGAGTTTATGTGATTTCAGAGGTTTATGGGATCTCAGAGTTGGTATAAATATATTTATGTATGTATATATGTGTGAGTGTGTGTGTGTGTGTGTGTGTGTGTGTGTGTGTGTGTGTGTGTGTGTGTGTGTGTGTGTGTGTGTGTGTGTGTGTATATATATATATATATATATATATATATATATATATATATATATATATATATATATATGTAAAACATCAACACAAATTGTGCATGCCACAAGGATTAGCCTGGAGGCATGATAAACCAAATACAGGTCTTTCTGCAGGTAAGCAAGTCCCACTATATATATATATATATATATATATATATATATATATATATATATATATATATATTTAGGTCTATATTAGAACACCGAACGTTCAAAATTTCGAGTGTTCTAATATCGAACCCTATGAATCGAAAATTTAAAACATCGAACATACAGAACAGCGAATTTCTTCCTAGGGAAACAATTTGCTCTTCCAAAACACATACACACAACACAAGCACACCAAACAAACAGCAATCCACACACATACACCTAAACTCTTACACCTAACCCTACACTAAACTATACATACACAACTAACTATCCACTTACCTTAACCCAAACCCTAACCCTAAGGTCCGTCACTATCGCACAGTCACCTCACCCACGCCCTAACCCTAACTCACCTACCCTGCCCTAACCCTCACGTCCACACAATTGCACACTTACCTGACCCGCGCCCTAACCCTAACAAACCTAACACACCCTAACCCTCACGTCCGCACAATCGCACACTTACCTGAACCTGACCCTTAACTTTCCACCATAGCGCTGAAAATACCAAAACAACAAAAACGGACAACCAAATTCTTTCCCTAGGAAAAAATTTGGCTTTCTGTTTCTTTGATATTTTCAGCCTGACGAGTCTGATATGCAAAGCTATAGAACGCATCATCATGGACCTAATAAATAAGGATATAGGGAATCTCCAAACTCTGATCCCACACAGTTTGGTTTTGTGAAGGATAGTTCATGCCTGCTCAACTTGGGTGACTTCTTTGAGTCAGTCACCAGTGCTGTGGATGAAGGCAAGATTGTTCATACAGCCTACCTTGATCTGGCCAAGGCCTTTGATACCATTCCCCACTCAGGAATCATAGAAAAACTCACTAACCTAGGCATCAACCCATATATCACTAGGTGGGTTGCAAACTGGCTCACAGATAGAATCAACAGTGAAAGTAGCTGACTCCAAGTCAGACTGCTGACCAGTCACATGTGGAGTCCCACAGGGTTCAGTCCTGGGTCCTCTTCTGTTTGGTATCTACTTCTCTGAAGTCCAGACCAACACGAAGGGACTCTAGCTGACAAAATTTGCAGATGATTGCAAGTTGGGAGTTATTATTAACTCCCCAAGTGATGTTGACATCCTACAGAAAGGCCTCACTGAGACCATCAACTGGTGTCAGAACCATGCCCTTAAGCTCAGTGCCAAAAAATGTGTAGTCATCCCCATTGGGAAAAATCCAGTTCCCATGAATGACCACATCGATGGTAGTCCACTGAACACAGAAGGCATTATAAGAGATCTGGAAACACAGGTTGACAGCAACCTCTCTTCTGACCACCACATTGCCACTGTGGTCAGAAAATCCTTCTATGTGGCACATCTCATTACTAAGGGTTTTACATCCAGGAAGAAAGAGGTCATTGTCTCCCTCTACTCTTCCCTCATTAGGCCAGTCATCGAGTACAAAGCCCCATTTGACATGTACCTCACTAGACACCTGCAACAACTGGAGAGACTGCAAAAGTACCTCACAAAGAGGATCCCAGGCCTTAAACACTTGTCCTGTATGGACAGACTCAAAAAACTCCAACTATTCTCTGTCTCATATCGCCTACTTAGAGGCATTCTCTGCTTGACTTACTAAGCCATGTCTGACCCAGCTCTGCTAGAAATGCTACATCTAAAGAAATCCCAATCCATCCACACCACATGCTCCAGAGACCTCAACCTCATTACCACAATCAACAGAATGTGCTGGAGGGACAGGTTCATAACCCAGAGTCTGCCCATGCTATGGAATAGATTTCCCATACATGTCAAACAGAGCACCTTACTGTCCCACTTCAAGAGAAAACTTGATGAGTGGATTGGAAATAGAAAATTCACCCCGGGGATCACTCAAGTGGCTTTACTCGACAGAGGCACTGAGAACTAAGGTTGGGTGGCACAATGCCAGGGTAATCCTATGGGCTAGGCTTGTAAGGGCTCCAGGGCCATTAGCCTAGTACACACCTATGAACCTATGCAGAAATATACCTTTATCTGGTGATTTGTTACCTATACTTAAACACTGCTGATGTAGTTTATTTATTTATTTATTTAATGTATTTATTTATTTATGATCTGGCTCATTATAATCCACTCACTATTACATAAACCAAGTGCCTCAAACCTCTGGCTGAGCTCTCTATGCAGCTGCTACACATTGTGCACTGTGATATCTTCAGCTATTTAGCTAAAAATTGCCATCTTAAACAATTCTGATATGGTATAGCTTTTTAATGCATATTACTACTTGTTTTTGTATTAAAGTCAATATATGCCTGTCTTATTAATTCATAGGTTCATATATTAGTACTAAGCTAACTGCCCTTACAAAGTTTTTTAAGCCTAGCCAATTATCCCTTGGGAGACTCAAATCCTACACCTTGTGCTTGCAAGGCAAGCACCTTAACCATTTGGCCACCCTCCCAACATATGCAGTTAAGTATATTAGTTTCTTTTTTATTTGTAAAAAGTGTGAAAAGGGGAACATGGCTGGTCTGCTACAAAGTGGCCATGTAGTTTCTTCTGTCTAACAAGACCGTTAACACAACATCAACCAAAATATCACTTTATATAACTATTCACAATGACTACACACTTCTGTTGGCTCGAAGAAGGAGCAACTTTTCAAAGTGTTCGTCGGTAAGTCTATTTTTTCTTGCAGTCAGCACTTGTCCACCAAGACTGAACAGGCGTTCAACAGATGCACTAGCTGGCAGAGCAGTATTAGTGTTCAGAAACATCTTCTTGACTATAGGGTAACTATTAACTGAAGATATTTCTCTGGAAGGATCAGCCAGATACATGTCCATCTGAGAAGATATGCTGACATAGGGTTTCCTCTGTAAAACTGTTAAAATGCAAACATGTTCTTACTGAAATTAAAGAGTTGCAAATATATATATTTGAAATAGGGATCATATGAGACACATTCCTCACATGGAGGTAAGGAACATTTCTCCAAATAAAATGCTTTGTTTCATATCTTAAAGTTCTTTTGGGAACAGTGCCTAGGATTGATTGGCTAAAGAGAATGAGGTTCTGACCAGTTGTGGTTTGACAGTCATACCATATTATGCATCGACATGGCTCTAGAGAACATGGGGATTAAGAGTCCTAAGAGTCAGTCTCTCAATCTCTAATTGCATACTGTCTGACTTTGAGCAAGTTACTTAATCACACCTGTGCCCTAAAAACACAACTGTACCTATTATTCTTACCTGATTAATAAACAAATATATTAAATGTATAGAAAACTCCCATGTAATCCTACTTAACCTATATAACTCTGTCACAGACCTACTAATTAAAACATATTAGATGCAGTTAAAATTATTCAGCAAATATTTGTATGAGCATATTCAAACTACATGAAAATTATGTGGGTTACCGCATGTGAAAGCACCAGTATTTATATTCACAATAAGCAAATCTGAATTAAATGCATGAAAAACAAAACAAAGCGAAACAAAAATGTGCTTCAGCATATGTATCATTTACAGCAAACTTGCAAACATATGGATACATTGCCAGACATCTACCAAAAGGCGTTAACAGCCAAACTTCAAATTCTTTGAAACAGCCCATCAAGATCATCATCAAAATAAGATGGGGTCATTCTGGAGTTTCATGGATATTCAATGGATATTTTATCTGAGATCAATGACATTTTCACTTTTCAAATAACTATAAATGTGTAGTTTTATGAGATCCTTCTCAAGTTATCACCATGATATTAACAATGTATTTTATTGTGATCTGGAAGATTTTTGATAGTATTTTAAGAGGAGGGGGACCACCAGCATCTTGGAAGAAATCTGTGGGGATGTATTGCCCAAAGAAGGTAAAGACCCACCAGACCTAGTCTCATACAAACCCATTGAATTTTAAACTATGATTATGAGGTGTTTATGTCTATGCTAGGTAAAAGAATGGCAAGATTGTTGCCAAAATTTAGAGATATGTATCACTACCCCAGATTCTCTATGCCCCGCACGGCGAGCATGATTAGTGCAGGAGCTCTAGCAGGCAATATGTCTGTCGTGCGATCCAGGAACAGCCTGCAGGGGTGTGCACAAGAGCTCCTGTCCTAATCATGCACGGACTAAGCCCTGGCATGCAAATCACCTCATTTGCAGGAGACATTCATGCAAATGAGGTGATTTTGCAATCCAGGAAGCTTGCAATAGTCCGTGCAAGACTACTGCTATCTGCAGAAATGTACTCGGTTAGTAACCGAGTACATTTCTGCAAAGTCCGAAACAGAGCTATGACAGCTCCATATAAAGGCTGCATATCATAGAGGAAGCATGCCAATGGCCAAGTATAAGGCCATTTGCATTGCAAATAATAAAAAAAAATAAAATAAAAAAAAATAATTTTTTTTGCCGATCTTGGCTGTTTAAGCATAGGGCAGTGGCACACAAATGGGACCGGGGGGAAATAATAAAATAAACCTAAAATAAGCATTCTAACTAAAATCAGTATTCTGCCATGCAAGCCAATGGCAGGCAGACTACAACCTGGCAAGCGAGTAATGGTTGCTAAGAGGGGATGCCCAATGTGAGACATGTAACCATGCATTAGCAGGCAATCCTATGCAAATGAGGGGAAGGATAGTGAATCCCAGTTTTCTCCAGGTTGTGAGGCAGGTCCCAACAGTGTAAGAGTATGAATAGCTGAGTGCAAGACTAGGATATAGATGACATCATGGGCGGGGGGGGGGGGTTGTCAGGCACACTGTAAGCGGATTGGAGCCCTGTGGCTCCAGATTGCTCCTAGCTTAGCACAGCTAAGCTAGGGGGTGTATCTAAACCTGCCTAGCACTCTTTACAGTGCCTAAATGGGTCTGCGCACCGTGCACTAGGTTTTATAGGAAGAAAAAAAAAGTTAAACCAGGAAATAGCAGCAGTGTGCACATTTGAGCACTCTGTTTGTGCGGCATGCACAGGGGCTTAAACAAGAAGGCAATGAAAAGGGAAAACAGCATTAGGAAGGTAATCAAGGAGAACTAGCTTAGCTGGCAGGTGAAATGTAGGGTTCCGGCATGTAGATCGCGAGACAAATGCCCGCGAGCTACATTGCCAAAACTAGAAGGCTGTAGCACCGTTAGACCGTAGAGCGGTGCTGCCAATGAAAGACCCGCTGTGGTAACCTACTGCGTTAGGAAAACCGACAAACGCAGACGGCCTCTAAAGTGTAAACGCAGGCTGTCAAGTGACAGTGTACACGGTCGCAACGGGAAACCGATCGAAAAGACAAATGGCACATCGGTAGTGCTACACAAGTAAAGCAAACACATACCTTCACAGCCCCTGTTGAACACAAATACACAGCAAACGATCCCAAAGAAGCAGGAAGTAAAATCCACATTACGAAACATACAACACAGCACAGCTAACCCTGAGAACTGGTGCATACAACACTACATCATGTGTCAGGCTAAGACGTTAAAGGGATATACACTTTAGTTGCAGACTCAATACCCCACACACAGTACAGCCTAATGAAACACCAGTCTGTGCACTTGGAGGGATCATGTCACAGCAGGAGGGGTTTAGCATAGGACCAACTCACATGAGAGGCATGCCTGCAACAAACAGTACCTGTCCTGGTAGAGCCCCTGGGTGCAGTGTTAGGTGGGAACATGCCAACCTGGTCAAGCATGGACTGCTAACCCAGTAGCAGGACATACAGTAGCATTAACCCACCACCCACACCATGGTAGTGTATGTCCTGCAGGTATAACCAAACCCATCCATATGCCCCTGCAATAGGGGCATACACAATTACGCAGTCTCATGAAGGCCGACAAAGGTGCAACACACAGGTACCTCCCTATATAACGTCTGCCACTGAAACTGAGACTGGGCCCAACACCCTGATTGGCCAGCAGCAACAACTGGGAGTTAAAGGGGGCTGGTGCAGTACAGTGAGAATCTATGCTGCAACTAGGCTTTGTAGACACCTACCAGAGTACAAGCATATGGCAACACCAGGGTTGTGTTAACTGCAAACAGTGACACTATAGTGGAGAGGCAGTCAGAGATGGGTGGAGTGCACACAGCTGTACAGGGACACTGTGGCAGACAGTGCTAGCACACACGGTACAAGACAAGGTGTTGTACAGCGAGTAACCCACCGTCTGGAAGGGACTTGCTCCAAGGCTGATTGTATATCCCATTCCCAGCTAGCCTGGCTGAAATGGATGCTGAGAGGCCATCAACAAGTGCTGCTACCATGCTGGAATCTATGTATCTGTATAGCCCCAGTCTGCTTGGCAACAGATACACCACAGTGCCCAGCCAATGTGGTAAACCAATGCTGGTGGTTGAGGGGTACCTCTACCATTTGGAATGTGAAGCACCACCGAAACGGTACTGGGCATGTATTGAGCAGAGAGTAAAGGCATGCAGGGGATGTGCCATCACTGTACACCAGGAAGAGGGGGAAGAACTGCTGAAATCACTGCCACACCAGCATGGCCCAGATGCAACGATGGCCCACGTGGCTACACTGCGAGCAGAACTGCGGCAGAGGGCAGTAACTGGTAATGAATTGCCAAGCTTGGTAATGCAGAGTGTCCTAGGCAGTGCAGATGACAACGTACTACAGGAGATGCCTTGTCGTGCAACACTTCGGCGAAGCATAACCAGGGTACGGCAGTGGGCACGGGCATCCATGGCTACACCTCCAGCAACACTTGCAGATATTGATGTCAGCCAGTATCCACTCTGTAGTGGCAGCTTCATCCTCCATAGAAGGTTGGATATGGATGGGACAGATTCCTTGATTCTACTTGCTACTACAC
This sequence comes from Protopterus annectens, assembly GCF_019279795.1. Lineage (NCBI taxonomy): Eukaryota > Metazoa > Chordata > Ceratodontiformes > Protopteridae > Protopterus > Protopterus annectens. The sequence goes on along the minus strand of NC_056729.1, from coordinate 1,152,565,575 downwards.
AGAATTTGACAGATTTGTGCAGGTCCGACATCATTCTTGGAGATGGCACCTTCCCCACATGGGCTGATATATGTCACCAGCTATATACATTACATGGATGTATTGGCACCCCCACCTCAACAAGGATTGTACCACTGGTGTACTGTCTCATGACATGGAAGTCGGAGTCTGCATACACCGCTTTGTGGGAAGTAATGAAGGGTATGGCTGCTGATCAGGAATGCACTTTGTCTCCACAGTATAATATGACCGATTTTGAGAAGGCAGCAATACGTGCCAGCCGGAAGGCATTCCATAGCAGTATTCTGAAGGAATGCCTATTCCATTTTGCACAGATCATCTGGCGTCAGATCCAGCAGCATCACCTTGTCACCCTCTATGGCACGGACACTGCATTCTCAATTGCCATCCGCAAGCTAATAGCGTTGTCATTCCTACCATTGGATGATGTTGTCCCTGCATTTCTGGACATTGTGGCTTCCTTATCGGAATGTGCTCAGCCAATTGGTGTTTTTCTAGACCATTATAATGTACGAGGCCGACCACGCAAGTATGCATCCCACTGTTCAGCACAGACACAAATGCCATCATCATACCCTTTGCAGTTTTGGAATGTGTCTGATGTCTCAGAAATGGACTTCCCATGGACTAACAACCAGGTGGAGGCATGGCATCATCGGCTGAAGGTATTACTGGGACACCCTACTGTACAGCTAGCCGACCTTCTGTGTGTTCTGCAGCAGGAGCAGAACCTGACTGATACCCGACGTGAATCTCTTCTGAGGGGGATGCCTGTAACACCATGTAGGAAGGTTATTGTAGTAAGGGAGCATCGCCTAAAGCACATCTTACAACATAAGTGTGACTACAGTGATGTGCAGGATTTCCTCCATGCTGTGGCACATTTCTACAAGTTGTGATACTGTCTGAGTTTGGTACACACCAAGCACTCTACACATCACATTGCATATTCAATTAATAAAGGCTTTGCCCACAGCACACAGGTTCCATGGTACCACTTTCATGCCCACGTGGCATGCTATGCCAGCCACATGTTCCACTGACAGTTGCACATGGTGGCTTCTAAGGGGGTGCACAGTGTATCACTGTGGGGGTTTGTATGTGCCACCTGTGGTTAGGGTGTAGGGGTTTCCTCAATTCTGACAGGGAATTGTCCACAGTCATTTGTCACTGCAGCTAATTTGTCATCCTGCCATGTGTCCACATCCAGCTGTCTCACAGGTGGATGTTGCACCGCCTAGGTGCCTGAATCCGAAATGTATCAGAATCAGCCGATTACACAGACAGCAGACCAGCCCAGCCCATAACACTACTATAAACTAAGCAAACACCTTCCCCTCTGGTTTTTCCCACACTCTACACCACCGGTGTATACAAGCAGGGAACTTTTATCAAACAAACCTACAAAATGAGAAGGGCTGCAGCAGGCAACAAAGAACATGTGCAAGAGGCTGAGGGTGGTGAGGATGTGAATGCTGCGGAACAACCCACAGTGAGGAGACAGAGAAGAGTGTACAGACCCAGGGTAACCTACCAGGGGCTACATGAGCTGGAGATAGTGGAGCGCTATAGGGTGGACAGAGACCTCCTACTGCAAATTGTTGAGCTGTGCTGGCCACACCTGACACACCAAACTGAGGGAAACCCATCCCAGTGGATGCCAAGGTATGTGTAGGCCTAGGTATACTAGCCACAGGTACCTCCCAAAGCACAACTGGGGATAACATGGGGATCTCGCAGGCATCAGCATCCAGAGTATTCCACCAGTTCCTGGATGCCATGTCAGCACATGCCAGTGAGCACGTATATTTCCTCAACACCAGTGAAGTGTTTACCAGCAATATGTGTCTCTTCCACCAAATAGCAGAATACCCTGGGGTAGTGGGTGCTATAGAACACATGCACATATGCATCAAAGCACCACCCGGTGAGCAGGGTAGGTTCATAGGTAGGTACTAGGCTATCAGCCCTGGGGCCTATACAAGCCCAGCCAAAAAGGTACCCTGGCTTTTGCCACCCAAGAAAATTATTTTCCTGTGCCACTGTCGAGCAGAGCCACAGAGGTGATCCCCGGGGTGAATTTCCTATTTCCCATCCAATCATCAAGATTTTTCTTGAAGAGTGCTAATGAGGAGCTTTGTTTGATATAGATAGTTAGTTTATTCCAGAGCAGGGCCTACATCAACCACAGGGGCATCCCCTCCATCAATTGCCAGGTTGTTTGTGATGCCCATGGCATTATAATGAACGTGTGTGCTGGCTGCCCTGGAAGCTATGATGATTCCCACATATGGCATGTGATGCAGCTGTACCAGAGATTTGCCAATGGGGACATCCCCTACGGTCACCTAGTGGGGGGTGCTGGGTACACACTGAAGCTGTGGCTGACGACACCCATCAGAAATGCACACACACCTGAACAACAACACCATAATGAGGCACACGCACAGGCCAGACATATAATAGAGCATGTGTTTGGGATGCTCAGGTCACAGTTCCAGTGTCTGGACATCCAAAGGAGCCTTGCAGTATTCACCAGCTACATGTACCCAAATTGTTATGATATGTGCTATTCTACACAATATGATCCTGCAGAAACAGCTGCAGCAGGAACAGCACAGGGCAGGGCCACACAGTCCCCCACCAATGCCAAAGCCTGTACAGGCACTCAGAGGAGGAACAGCCTGAGCCTGCCCCAGTAGGCAGAAGGAGGCATGCCCAGTATGCCCTGGTCTTGGCAAAGAGCAATGCATAGCACATCCACTGACACAGTAGGGACCCAGGGAATGACACCTCTCTCTGACTCACACATACAGTAAAAGGGATGCCAAATATGACTGACTCTACCTGTGCTCAACTATGTATAGGGAGTGTACGATGTGCATCCAACATAGGCAACCCTCCAGCACCATCCGCAAATCTGGCACACCAGCAAGGTAAGTTAATCAACCTACCAATTGCCAAAATGGAGTAGAATGTGTTGTTACCTGTAGCTATGGTATGGATGTGAGCATGCAAGGGAATTTGGTGGCTGAATGTTATGGCAGCAGACAGTAGACACTGATAGTGGCAGCATGACATCTGTAACACATACTGGAGTCACCATAGTAGCCAGTACTACACAGGGTGACAAAACCCACTGCAGGAAATGACCCACACATGCCAGTCAGGACGGTTTACATACCCAGCAACAGTCTCAGCCAGCAGGACAGGTGTAGACAAACCCAAACAAAACCTGTGCCATGGCCCCAGAATGATGGCTATGGTTAACCCCCCCCCCGCAGGCCTACACAGACTGACCACACCAGGGCAGGCAGTGGGATGTTAGTTCTGAGGGGGCTAGGCTTACATATGCCCTCGGGCAGATAGCCTAGTACTTACCTATGAACCTATGAAGGGTAAGAAGTCAGACAATAACATGTAGGGCAAAAAGCCACGATCTGTAATACACTGGTATGCCTCTAGTCAGCATGATAGTTAGCAATACAGAATGAAATGGAGTACCTGACATACCAGTATGGTCATAGCGAATGTGTACATGTTTCAAGTGTGCCTCCCACATCCAACATAGTAATGTAAAAACAGTCAGGTGTATCCCCCCCCCACTCCTGTGTAGAAATGCAGAAACAGACAGGTGTGCCCCCCCCCCGCTATGCAGAAATTAAGTAACAGTCAAAGCCAAATGATCAATGGATACCCTGCAGAGACAGCATGCTACCTGTTGGTGTACAACACAAAGGTCAGCACTACAGCACAAACTACCTGGATACGATCCACAAATTCAATACCGACAGCCATACTGGGCATGCTCACACACTTAAACACATGAAGGCCATGACTGCAAACACCAGTGGACCAGACATATATAGCAGTTGCAGTTGTTAGTGCAGACACTTGTCAGTATGCACCACGCATGCCTTGCACGCACAGTGGATAGGAATACAGACATATATGTCAGGACAACACACTAAAATAAGCCAAAGGTAGATGTACATAGATGTGTGAAAGAGGGTCACTGTGACAATGAGCCATCCAGGCCTGTCCCACCCAGCACACAGCCAAAGGGCCCCAAACACATGAGGTGCAGATGTCACTCACTGCAGATACTAGCCACCAGTATCTGTCAACATTACAGACTATGTGATGCACGTGCTAGCTGTGCAACATGACTGTACAAGGAAGTAGTCATCTAGTAGCTGTATACATGTACTTGTGACATATGACCCCGTGTGTGCCTGCATGTGGCATGTCAACCCCTAGATGAATGGGTTATGGCCCATGCACACACCACCCTCCCCATAGCCCTAATATGACAAACCTGCTGAGGTCATCCAATGTGAAATACACCTTTGGGAGAGCTGTAATCCAGTAATCTCTGTAGCATGTCCTGCAACTGCATACTGCTGTAGTGCGATAAAGTAGTTAGATAGGTGTTCTAACCCCAGACCTGGCAACTGTGTGTGTCTGTCTATCTCTGACTGAGTAGTGAACAATGCTTTTTAGAGTACTCACACTCCTTACAATTCATATACTCAGCTTTGACAAGGCTGCTGATGTCACCCACCTAGAAATACACCTCTGGGAAACTTGTAGCCCAGTAATCTCTGTAGTGCATCCTCTAACTGCATACTGGTGTAGTGTGAAAAAGTAGTTAGGTAGGTGTTATAACCCCAGACCTGGCAAGTGTCTGTCTCTGACTGAGTAGAGAACAATACTTTTTAGAGTACTCACACTCCATTACAATTCATATACTCAACTTTGGCAAGGCTGCTGATGTCACCCACCTAGAAATACACCTCTGGGAAGGTTGCAGCCCAGTAATCTCTGTAGCACGTCCTGTAACTGTATACTGCTGTAGTGTGATACAGTAGTTAGGTAGGTGTTCTAACTCCAGACTTAACAACTATGTGTGTCTCTGACTGAGTAAAAAAACAATGCTTTTTAGATTCCTCACACTCCTTACAATTCATATACTCAACTTTGGCAAGGCTGCTGATGTCACCCACCTAGAAATACACCTCTGGGAACATTGCAGCCCAGTGATTGCTGTAGTGCATCCAGTAACTGTGTACTGCTGGAGTGTGATTTAGAACTGTGGTAGGGTTCCATCCCCAACCATGGCAGTTCTGGATGTTTTGTGTGTTTCAATGTCTGTGTACAGAGCAATGCATTATAGACTAGTCACCCGCAGTACATTTGAAATGCCCTACTTTGGCAATCCTGCTAATGTCATTTCTTGTGAAATACACCTTTGGGGAGCAAGCCCAGTAGTAACTCCTGTGGTGCACCCTATAACAGCTCCATGCTGTAGTGTGATATAGACCTTAGTGATGGATGTTTTGTGTGTGTCTCACTGTCTGTGTAGGGAGCAATGCATTTTAGGCTACTCGCTCGCAGTACATTTGAAATGCCCTACTTTGGTAATCCTGCTGATGTCATTCATTGTGAAATACACCTTTGGGGAAAGAGTACTCTAGTAATGTCTGTGGTGTGTACTATAACTGCATAATGCTGTAATGTAATAAACTAGTTCAGTAGGGGTTCAACTCTCACACATGACAGGTGTGTGTGTGTAACTTGTATCCTGTGTAGAGTTGGTTGTGAGTGTGTGACAACTGTGGCTAATGTGGAGTGGGTTTTGCATATTTCTTATATGGTGGCCCTACAATATATCACAATGTCAACCATTCTGGGATAACAGATGTAAAATATCTGAGAGGCTGGGGTGCAAAGCCATACCCATACATGTGACATCAAGGCCAAACAATCACAGTTAGCAACCCCAGTATTACCCAGAGCACACTCTCAACCCATGTCTCATACATACATATGCCTAGCAACAGCCAATATGTGGGTAGTACACTGCATATGCATATTGACCAACGGTAGTAACTATGTAGTGATAGCAATGGGCTACAGAGGGCATGTCACCCTGCCCATCTGTCAAATATGCACGTACATACAGACAGTGCACCTCCCCCATGTTCCCCAATGGACACCTGCACCACCTGTGGTGCCTTCACATGTGACCCACAATGGACATACCATGCCTGACAACATGCCCTGTATGGACAGATGCCACTGACACCAGGGAATGCTGTTAGCATGCTATCAATGTAGGTGCAGGGTAAACCTGCTGCCCATTACCAGTACCTGCCACAGGTGGGCAAGACTGGCACATCTGATAATCTGTGTTCACAACATGGGCCAGGCACCCGAGGTACAGTTCCACATGTCACTGTACATGCATGTTGGAGGTGTGCACATCCTAGACACCATCCATGTCATGGAGTAAGGAACACATACATGGCAGGAGATGCACAGCATTGGCCACACACAATAGCCACCCAGGTGACTGGATGGGGGATACAATACCCACCTGTATGGGCAAATGCAGAAACAGCCCTGAGCCACAATGCAGACCATTGTCATGTGGTCTGATGCCATGGTATACCCATCACCTACCCTTGTATAGCCTGCTGATACAGTTGACCACCACACACCTGTACAGACATGCACCCATGCATGTCAGTACAGGCACCTAGTGTGTTCATGTGTGTGTTGTATGGTGCGTATGTCCACATCCACACTCACTACAACCCCCTGGGCATACTGAAGCATGCTGTCTGATGTCTGGCACCTCATCATCATTTTTGCCCATTCGACCTCCATATGACCCATGTGGTGCATGGGATACCTGCACATTGATGTGTTGTGGCAATCCCGCTAGTGATGGGTTGTACTCCAGGCCCTGCCAAGTGTGTCAATGTGAATGTGTCCCTGTCAGAGTGTGGCTATGTTGACACTGGCACCTGTTCATGTGGAAAGGCATGTGTACGTCACCTACCATATACCTACCATATCCCTGTTGCAGATGTCACTCAACATCACATATATGTTCTGAGTGCTCCACAGCAGGTAATCCATGTAGCGCATCCAATAACTGCATCGAACCATGATAGCACTACATAGTTATCTGGGGTTTGATAACCTGTGCTGGTAGGTGTGTGACACAAACATGTTTAAGTTTTACTCTCCCACCCCTCCCTGACATGTATTTGCTTCTGTCTGCCTCCCCCACTCCGTCTCTGGTGAATGTGAAGACCCACACCTGCTTTGCTTAGGCAGCAGCATGTGTATTTTAAGTGATGCTCATGATCAGCTGATGGCCTCTGCATGAATTTCAGCCCTCCCCAAGTTGATTGCATGTGGTACACCTGTGGTAACATTCCCATAGTCAATTGCATGGAAACACACTCCAATATCTAGGAATATCATGGCGGTGTTGGCCCGTTTCATTTACTGTGAGCAGGAACCAGATCTGTTGTTTGGCAAACAGCATCTCAGATGGATCGGGCATTTACCTCTAACAACATACACTGTGGAAAGAGGGCAACAAACAGGAGGGGGATGTGCCTGACCTGACTACAGACAGTAAGTGCTGCTACACTGCATTTGGAGTAATGTTGGTTTAACAGTGTTTGTCTGGATATGGCTGTCGTACATGTCGCAATACCTGCCATATCAGTTCCATGTATATGAGGAATCCCCATATGCAGGGTTATCTGCAGACTGGGCAGTGTTGTGCCTTTGGTTTCATGTGTTAGCCACGGAGCATCTATCTGTGGAATGCAGAAGGTAGTGTGAGGATTGCAGTCTGTAGATGGTGAAGGCCGTGACAGTTACTGACGTCATATCCCTCATAGGACATATGTTGCAACAAATCCCGTTACAATGGTAAATGTAAGAAGTTATCACAGCAACATGTCTATACTGGCCCTGTTTATGTGCTGTCAGCCACACCTCTGTCAACCTTTGTATATATGTCATGCATGAAGTGGTGCATATCTGCTGTACACCATAAATAGTGTCATCATATCTGATAACAAGCCAGTGATATATCAGATTGCTACACATTATGTACAGTAGGGGTTATATTTCATGACATAACCTGGACATTCTGAGGATGTTTGTACAGTACTGAGGTCTGTGTAGTGATGGTGAATGTAGGCAGTGTGTGTATTATTAATATGTACTTTAGCCTGTGTACAGACTGTGGTAGATGTCATTGTTCTAGTTCCCCTTCTATCTGATGTTACATGCTGCCCCACTGTTTTCTTCTTTCAGCTGCTCCCATTAGGGGTCACCACAGCGGATCAACTGTTTCCATTTATACCTGTCCTCTGCATCTTGCTCTGTCACACCAGCCACCTGCATGTCCTCTCTCACCACATCCATAAACCTTATCTTAGGCCTTCCTCTTTTCCTGTTACCTGGCAGCTTCATCCTTAGCATCATTTTCCCAATATACTCTGAATCACTCCTCAGCACATGGCCAAACCAACGTAATCTTGCCTCTCTGGCTTTGTCTCCAAACCTTCCAACCTTGGCTGCCCCACTGGATGGTACCATTTTGGCGTACATGTTTGTAGAGCCATACACACATGTCCCATACCACAGACAGCCATCAGACTGAATTGTGTAGCAGCCCAGTATATGTGGGGGTCATTCTGTGAGTGGCACATATGAGGATGCTGTAGAACAGATAGTCCATATACTGTAATATTATGCTAGCTTACCATATGTGGCTGTGTTCACATTGGTTGTGGTTATGCACTTTCACACAGGTGTATCTTACCCTGTGCTGTGACATGCCTGTTGAGCCTGCTATATATGCAGGTACATGTGCATTCCCCCATAGGAGATGTAGGCCAGTGTTGAGCCAGTCTGATTGTAGCCTGCACAGTGCATTGTTACATGCCTAGCAGCTTTGTGTACTTACCCAGTGAGATGTCATATGCAGGTACTTGCCAGATGTACTGCTGCCAGGCCTCCCTTAAAAGTCATGTATGTCAGGCAGATCAGTGGGATGCTGTACAGATGTATGTCAATATCTAGTGGGTAGTATGTGTCCATGGCACCCCTGTACCAGCAGTCATTATTTGTCAGGCCAGACAGGAGTGTGTGAATGCAAAACCTATGGTAGCAAATGTATGCTAGTCGTTATGTGTTATACCCATCTACATGGCTGTCTACATCCATAGTGTCAGGCCTGGTACACATGTTGTGCACTAAGGGATTATGTGTATACCTCTGGACTGTACAGGGTGTGTCTGAAGTTCCACATATATTGGCCAATATCTCTGCTGCACTCCACAGGGGCATTACATGCTAGCGGCGGTACTTTACAATGATTTCCTTAGGATGTCTGTCAGCAGCCAATGGCACACATGTTATAAGCAGATGTGACCTTCCACACACACCATGTCTGTGAAGACAATCCCAATGATAGTAGCAATAGTCTACTAATATACCTGCTATACATACCTGACATAAACCTGCACTACGACTTTGGGACTATAGGGGCTGGGGTAGGGCTACACTCCATGCCCAGGACATATGGTGGAAATATATGTACATATACTTATCCAGATAGCCATATATCTATCTATATATATATATATATAGATATATATATATATATATATATATATATATGTATATATATATATATATATATATATATATATATATATATATATATATATATATATGATTACACATGTGTACTACTTCCAATTACCACTGGCATGGCAACCACCCACTATAAATCCTTACAGCATGTGGGCGTGGTCCCTTTACATTTCCTGTGTGATGGACATCCTTCCTGTGTGTGGACATCAGTGTTACAGACAGCAGGTAACAATACCTCTTACAGGAGAACCTGCACACACAGGTTGGCCACATATTTGCAGGAGGATCAGGAACTACAGACAGACTGTGAGTAGAGTTGTGTTATGCTTTGTTTAGTACTGGTGTTACAGGGTGTGTGTGTGTGTGTACATACTAGTTTTACTAGTTTACCTTGGAATGCAGTCTGTCTGCATAGCTCACTACTGTGGGTCTATCCTCTTGCTGGACAGTGGTATGCCTATGATGTGTTGTCTATCCACCACACAGGTCCTGTGTCAGATATTACACTGGCAGTGTGTGTGTTAAGTGCTATCAGTACATGGCTACATCCATTTCTGTTTCTAACCTCAATTCCCTGACAAAGGGTATGTTGCAGACTATCCTGTAACACCAGCAACTTACTTAGTGTATGGCAACAGTGTTCCACATATGTGCCTGTGTTCCAGCCTCTGTCCTCCACCTACATACCAAGCTTTGCACATATGTGATGCTGTTGGGGGTTGTTCTGTAGTGGATTGTGAGTATATCACACTGCCATTGCTTTCATCAGTCCACTACTATTTTATCCCCCACACATACAGTGGGGCTGGGGCCATATATGTGTGGGCGTCACCTACACAATACATGTGTGCCCTTATGCACTCCAGAGGCCAGTGTATGTAACAGTGGTATATGGCCCTGTATTGTTGAGTCTAGGTGAGGATCACCATAAATGACATAGGCTGTTACAACATGTGGGGGTGTCAGGGGTGAGCTGCCGCAAGGTATCTGGATGTACAGTACCAGATACTTCACCTATATTTACATTACTTACATGAATTGGGGTACTGCAAGCCTACTGCCTCCTGCCATACAGACTGTTCTGTTTGTCGGTGTGCTCATGATGGTGTCAGTTATGCCTTGTTATGTAACAGTTACAACCCATTTGATCACATAATATCTTTACCACCTACTGAGTTTGTACAGAGTGTACATAGAGGCTGTTGAACTACACACCTACAGTATATACTGTTGATTGTTTGGTATCCTGTGGCCCAGTTTGTCTTCACTATTGTACAATTTGAAGGGCTTGGACTGGACATCAACAGTTGTAAACCTTTCCAGACTACTGCATTAGTGTAACTGTTTCAGAGTTGCAGTACTCTGTTTATATGGTTGTCAGTGTCTGATCAGCTATATGACATGGCATATAGAACTGTAATACTACACAATTAAAGGTTTCCCATTTCAGCAAACCTGTGTGTGGTGTCTTTCCTATGACCTCTCTATGGGTATATGTTGCAGACAATGAATGACATTTGTATGGGTGGCCCATACAGTGTCCAGTTGTTCAGGTGTTAACTGTAGGCATAGTGACTGTTCCATATTTTGTGCACCTTCTACATATGTATCTTACTGTACATATATCTGCGTGTGTATGTGTAGTCACATGTATATATATATATATATATATATATATATATATATATATATATATATATATATATATATCTGTATCTGCATACCTGTGTCTGTGTATCTGTATCCAGAGAATGTTGATGGCTTCCACATATTACATTTCCTATGGGTGACAGACTGTACTTGGTAGTGTATTGCAGGGCGCACGTGTTTGGCTGTGGGGAGGGATGCCTATTCATACGAGACGTATAGTGTGTGGGGCCTCTCAACCTCATTAATGGTGGATGTGGACATATGTGTATTTGTTAATCTGCCATTGCTATCTACAGATGTATGGCCATATATACCTATATATATATATATATATATATATATATATCTGCTAATATATATATATATAACTATGTCCATATATACCTACATAGATATATATCTGCGTACACATATGTAACGTGATGTGTATATGTAGACATATAGGTGCATCACATATATGTATCGATTTAGGCATATGCATGTATATTTGGGCATATATATATATGTTGATATATACGTATATATATATATATATATATATATATATATATATATATATATATATATATATATATATATATATATATATATATATATATATATATATATATATATGTATATATATATATATATATATATATATACACATATATAGATACGTTGCATCTGTTTAGATATTAATATAGTTACACACATAGACATCTAGGTGTTGGTATACATTCTCAGTACTGTTACATGACAGGACTGGATGATATGTTTCTGAAAACAAGGAATTTCTTTGTGTCTGTCATGGCTTAGTGGTAAATCACCCTGTCTAGGGTGTGCAGGGTCCTGGGTTTGAGCCTTATAAGAACATTTGTTGCTGGGCAGAACACGACCTGTTGGATACAAAATGATTAAGGCACTTTAAAGCAGTCGTAAGCAGGTTTGCGTGTGTTTGTGCTAAGATAAGCACTGTCTACACAGGTTAAGCAATTTAGAAGCTGACTGTAACCAGAGTTAGCAGTGCTTAGATTTGTGCTAACCCCCTTAGAACTGCTTTAAAGTGCCTTAATCACTCTGTATCCAATGGGCTGTGTTCTGCCCAGCAACAAAATAAACCGATCCTGCAAGCCTCGAACACAGGACCCAGCAGACCATAGATGAAGTGCATTATCACTAAGCCATGACAGATACACATAAAGCAGATGGTGTCAGAAACATATCATTCAACAGTATAGAAAATGTACTTTAACATCTAGATGTATGAGTGTGTTTATATGTTTATATATATATATATATATATATATATATATATATATATATATATACATATATAAAATTAAACAGATAGATATATATATACCTCTCTCTCCATGCATCCACCTATACATATATATGTCAAAAAATATATATGTATATCTATATAATTATATATGTAAACCCCCTATATATATATATATATAAATATATACACATATGAACATATTTATCTATCTATATACAATTTATGTTATGTGATGATTTGTGAGTCATACACACACACACACACACACACACACACACACACATATATATATATATATATATATATATATATATATATATATATGTCTATCTGTCTATATATGTCCATATGGCCATGCATGTTCGGCTCATATTTTTGGCCTGTACCTCATTCCTTTGGCAATTGACATGGATGATCGCAGCATTGAAATCAGTAACTAGTGCCGACACTTTTGTGTTTCAGACTTCATGTCCTTCTACATATGTGTTCTAGTACATATAACCGTGTAACTAGCAATGTTTTAAGTGTATTACAGCAGTATTTTACATGTCCTCCCTGCAGCTGGGTGGATGTTCGAAAGACATGCGTAAATGGGCATGCCTTCATTGAAGGTTGAACGTCGAGCTGGCACCTTGGCGTTCGTGAAAATCAACTGCCAATCATTAGCGGACCGGAGTTCCACTGTGGCGACCCCTAACCGGGAAAAGCCGAAAGACAATAACAACAGCAGTATTTGACATATATCCCTGTGTGTACCCACATGTTTGCACATTCTGTCCTGACTTCTTGCATTAACAGGTTGTGTGGTATGATATTACTACATTTCCTGTACTGTTGACTGATTGTGCTGGATGATATGTTTGTGAAAACATGTGGGCTATGTATATCTGCCATGGTTTAGTGGTATGTCACTTTGTGCATAGTGTGCAAGGGTCCTGGGTTTGAGCCTTGCAGAGGCTGTTTTTTTTTTTTTGTTGCTGGGCAGAACACGGCAGTTGGATACTGAGTGATTAAGGTACTTTAAAGCAATTGTAAGTGGGTTTGCACGGAGCTAAGCACTGCTAACTTCTGGTTACAGTGTCCTACACTCAGTTAGCTGTTATATTGCTTAACCTGTGTAGGCATTGCTTACCCCCATGCAAACAAGCTTAAACCCACTTACTGCTGCTTAAAAGTGCATACTGCTGCTTACCCCTGTGCTAATTTCTTTAAAAGAAAAGAAAGAAGGGTTGATAAGAAAGTGGTGAAAAAGGGGCACAAAGAGGGTAAGACAGTAAGGAAAATAGCTAGGCATGTGCAGGAAGTGTGTAGGAAAGGTCCATAGCTGCCCATTTCTTCTACGTCAACATCTGTGCATATACACTGCATTTGGAGGTAGATTTGGACCCTCAAACCCCTGGGATAGTGGTGAGGACAACATAAATTCTTTGTGATGCCAGTTAGACCAGATTACAGCTATGTATGGGGCAAGGTTTTTTGTGGGAACAGATTGCCCTTTTTTTCAGGTGAGACTGGGATGTTGGGGAGGGGTAGTAGGTATATTTGGGGAGGTAAGTTGGGTAGGAAAACAGACAAGACAAGCAAGATGCATACAGGGCCGGTATATGACACATGTGGAGGGTAAACACCTTGGACGGGGAGGGGTATTTGGAAGTGGCAAGCCCATGAGCCCCCAAATAGAAATAGTGGGACTGAGGTCCCCACCCATGGGCAGTCACCACTGCACCTTCACGGCCCCAAAGGTAGCTGTGCTGGGGGCTGTGTAGGAGGGGCAGACTCACCCTCTAATTGCACCACTCAGCCCTCAAGCTGGCGTAGCTGGTCTCGAAATTCCAGATCGAGCTCCCTACTCACCATGGCCCGGACATGTTGACAGGTGACAAGTTCCTCTCCGCGCACACTCCCAGGGGGGGGGTGAGCCCCATCCCCTGCAGTGGTTCCACCTGAAGGTGGCACAGGGCCAACTGAGTATGAGGTCCCAGGCTGGGCCCCAGACATGCTGGTGCCCAGTGCCATGGCCAGCTGAGGTGAGACAGGTGGGTCTGCTAGTACCGGCCTTCCCATACGAGCTATTTTGCAGCAGGTTTATGACAGATATGGGTTAGTAATAGTCAACAGCATTCAGAATTAGTTATAACAGCATGCATAGGTATTCCCATTAACCCAAAACACCAGCAAACAGTTGCAGAGCAAGCAGAACACATGCATATATGGAACAACAGTGGACATTACAACAGCATGCAGGTTTCATTGATGGTAACAGGTCACCAATATGGGTGTATTTTCACATGGCACATGTATAGAAACAAATGTGAATATTTATAAACCATTGGGACATATGTCCCAACAAAAGTTTGGAGTGTACACATACTGATTGAGGTGTGTCATTGGGTTATTTTTGCACATATGGTAGGGGTGAGAGAGAGAGTTCAATTAACAACTAATATATCCTTGTAGTTTTCACAACATTCTTAGTCACTGCAGTGATCTGTCCCTTACATGTATTATCACACTACCCAATTGTCTTATATTGTACACTGGTATGTTTGTAGATTATTATATACGTGAACTGTGTCTTACATACAGGCATGACAAGATGCAGGTGTTAATGCAATTATGTTGAGAATTGCTCTCATACACTTTGGGTGAGGTGCTAAATTACAGGTTTGTTTTCATAAACATTCTCTGACTATATACACATTTGACTATCAATACATTTCTTGGATCATCACACTGATTTTTCCGGGGAACAGGGTACCAGGCTGGTGATGTGGGCCATTTATCTGGACATGCTGGACAGACTGGAACAGTTGTTGGGTTTGAATATGCATATAACTTTCTATCTGAATATTCTAGCAAATTCTGTACAGCTGTTGGGTGTAATTATGCATACAGCTTTTTATCTGAACATTGTAACAAATTTGTACAGTTGTGGTGTATGATTATGCATACAACTTACTAGCACTCTCGGGATTCAAACCCCTGCTGTGTGTGACAGCAAAAGTATAGTTAACATTATAGTACACTGTGCTATCAGGGAATGGATGTGAGGCTTTCTACTGTTTTCTATCTAAGTCTCCCTCACTTGTAGAATATGACTGACCTCTTGGCACTTCCAACATTGTTATACAGAACTTCATACACATTTTATCTGCATACCACAGTGTGGGTAACACTGCTTAACACAACAGTACTATTTATAGTATGCAACAGTTCAACAACATATGAAAGAAGAGTAAACAGAAGCACTCCAGGGGTTATAGCTTTATTCACAGAATATTACACATTTATTTCTACTGGTACATCACTTTCTAAGGCTCTTATATTTATTTGTTCTGATAGTACATGCAGAAAAATACTAACGTGCCTCGCGACGCAGCCTTTGCAACCTAGCATCATGGGCTTGCTGGTTCGCAGCCCGCACATCTGCAGCTGTTAGAGGAATACAGTGATATTTAACCATACCTATCCATAGTATACACAAGCTAGGCAATTATTAACTACTTAGTAGAATGAGTACTTATTCAGTACTGGGGCATTAGGCATCTGCCGAGACTCCTGGATCCACTGTTCCAGTATGTCTCCCCTCTGCCGCTTCAGGTCAGCATGGTGGTGCCTGACCTGCTCACCAGTCTGGGGGATACCTGTGGCACTGGTGAGGTCACGGGCAAGACTGTCCCTGGCTTCCGTTTTATACTGTGAGCACTGGTACTAGCCCTACAGTAGTCTCTGCTCATGGTGTTTTACCAGGAGCCATACTATGAATTTTGACTCCTGGATGCCCCAACACTGAACTCTAAATCGAGTGCCTTCACCCACACCAGCCATTCTGCCTGCAGTAGGAAGCTACAACCAGTTATGGGAAGTATTCTCACTGTGGGGTTTAAATACGGCCAGTATCCTGCACTTTTCCATGATTGGCCATTTTTGAAAAGGCTAAGCTATGGGCACACCTGCTTGCCTAAGGTTGGCAGTGCTTAAAGAGGTATACCACTGGGCAGATTGAACTGGCTCCCCTACACATTGCTTTCACCTACTAAGTTGAGCTGTGCTGTGGTTAGCATTGCTTAATAGTTAATTAGCACCATATTTGCCTTTTGGCAGTGATTTATTATTCATTACAGGTTATATATGTGTCTGGTATCCGTGATTCATGTGTACATACATTGTATGGGGTCCTGGGACTTCTACACTTTATTACAATAAAACCTCAAATCTATGCTTACTGCAGTACTCCAGTTCACATATTTATGTCCTGTGGCAAGTTATACAACATCACAGTGTACATAGATTCGGTTCACGTTTGATTTGATTTTCCCGTGGTGAGGATTAGTTTGCTGATACCTCATTTGCAAACATTGTTATGATGGCTTAGTGGTTAACTACTGTAACTGTGGTCTACAGGGTCCTGTGTTTGAGCCTTGCAGAAGCTGTTTATTTTGATGCTGGGCAGAACACGGGCCATTAGGTATAGAGTATTTAAGGCACTTTAAAGCAGCTGTAAGTGGGTGTGCACATGTTTGCGTGGAGCTAAGCAATGCTAATAGTTTCTTACACTCAGTTAGCTTCTATGTTGCTTAATCTGTGCAGGCAATGCTTACCCCCATGCAAACGCACTTAAACACGCTTACTAGCACTTATATACGCTTACTACTGCTTATTTGTGCTTAAACCTGCTTATTAGTGCCTTATTAATTATGACACTAACACTTCACATGCGCATTTAATGCAGTACTCCAGTTCATATTAAAATGTTATTTAGTAGGTTATACAGCAAAAAAAGTAAAGCAATGGTCATATACAGATTTCACATGGAAACCGGTACATGATCAGTGGGAATTGAACCAGGAATGCCTGCGCGTTAGGCATATGCTCTGACCACTGCACTATTGCTGTGTTGCTTCATTTTCATATATCTTCCTTGTTATCCTCTTCAGCCTATTAAGCTGCTTTGACTGTATCTAAGTGATGGGCACACCTGCACACCTACGGTTAGCTGTACTCTGAGTTGTAAAAAAAATAAATAAAGGGATTTCTTCTTTTTATTTTTATATCCTGTTGCTGTTGTACACATTGGGGGACTGTGGGTGGGGATATGTGGACACCTATGAGCGGTCTCACTCATTTATGTACACTTTCTGCTGTTCTAGATGCAGGGGCATGTTTATTCTGAGAGCTCTGCTCTCAGACAGGCCCGCTGCACTTGTCCACACTCCGTGTTGGATTAGGAGTTCAGGCAGCGTGCCTTCATTAATATGCATGGCATGCTGCTGTCCTCTTTCTAAATGACCACTTCCGTGCAGGACTAAACTAGTCCTGCATGGAATATTAGTAAATCTGGGGGACTGTGTTTTTTTGTGGGTGGGAGGCAAATAGTAGAAAACATTTATAGAACAATGAGGTTCCAGAGGGAAGCAGAATGTAAGAAAATACTACTGTTGTTCTTGGGTCTTGATGTAGAGAAAACATGCAACAGAGTAAACTTGGATTTTATGAGCAGGGCAATGGAAGCATCTGCATACTCTGAATACAATAATAAGGTTAATTAGGAGGATATACGAAGGATCAGAGGCAAGAATTAAAGTGGTGAAGGGGTTCATCTGTGATCATTTGTTTTTGAACAGAAGAACCAGGAAAGGGTGTCCTTTTTCCCATTTGTTATTTGCTCTATATTTAGACCCATTGGAAAAGAAGGTAAGAAACACATAAATTCAAGTATATAATTTGAATGGTAACCAAAAAAGGATGGTTGTATTTGCAGATGATATTATGTTGTACTTGATAAATCCAGAAAAGGAAATATTGGTGTTGTAGTACATTTTGAGACAGTGTCAAATCATTTAAGGCTATAAAATTAATGAAAATAAAACAAAGAATATGTCCACAAATTATGTACCTACTCAGGATGTGCCCACTCAGGACAAGGTTCAGCAATACCCATGTTTCTGAGGACATACTAAGATGAAGAATATAGAAGTATGGATTAAAAAGGCTTCTGTTATGGCAGTTAAGGATAGGTTGGATGAGTCAAAACAAAAGATGATACAAAAACTGGAAAAAAAATGGAAGCTGTTGTTTATGGACATGGATAGCATGCCATAAATGGTGAAAATGATTTAGTCCCATTGGTTTTATATGCAGTCTAGACATATTTTTATCAACCAGGAGATAAGCTGGGGGCAATAATTAATAATGAGTTGAAGGAATTTATAGTGAGGGGAACAGGGCAAGAGTTAAATGGGATAAGCTGACTGTAATGCGAAGAACCTTATATACTTAGCAGCCTGCCAAAATTGCTTAGCATTCTAGGTAGGTAAAACTATTAGAATGTTTAAAGAAAAGATCTTACATCACATGAATGATATAAAGAATTGTGTAAAGATCAGTGCTTTAGCAAATCATGTAATGGAATGTGTTGGCCATTCTTTTAAATTTATGGTTCTTGAGACTCTTCAGGAAAGTATAAGGGAAGGTGATCTACACAATAAAACAGAGATTGACTAAATTAGATGGATAGCAGATTTACTGGCTGACCAAAAACCTGGTCTGAATACAGTTCTTCCGATAAAACCAGTGTTAAAGGGGTGCCCCCCCACTGAGAAACACTGAATGGCTACAAAGAAAGATTTGGCACGTTTTGAAGTTCCTGATTGGTTGACTGTGATTTTAAAGTA
Organism: Protopterus annectens; assembly: GCF_019279795.1. Classification (NCBI taxonomy): domain Eukaryota; kingdom Metazoa; phylum Chordata; order Ceratodontiformes; family Protopteridae; genus Protopterus; species Protopterus annectens. Next base: position 1,152,546,489 of record NC_056729.1, on the reverse strand, counting down.
ATTTGCTTTTGCAGAATAAGTTAAAGATCTGAAGAAGGCTATTAAGCTGAAAGTGTTTATTTTTTTCTGCAGAAGCTGCAATTTCTCTTTTGTTATGGTTTAATTATTTTAATCTGTTTTGTTACTAGGATTTTAGCTCAGTGGTGGTCCGATTTGGATATTCTGTTTTCTGAGTTTTTTGATGTTTCCAAAGGACCTTAAGTGACACGCAGAGGTTTATTTCTGTTTTATAAAGAGATTATGGAGGATGGTAATTTTTTCTTAAGGTAAATGTTCATGTTAACATGTATTTTTGTGGGCATTGCTGGATATTGACCTGTTTATTTATTTATTTGTTTGCTTGTCTGTCTGTCTGTCTGTCTGTGTGTTTGTTTTATTTTTGTTGGAGATTTGTTGTATGATGTTGAATTTTTCTGTCTTTGTCATTCTTCCCTACTTTAAATAAAGTTTCATTGTAAAAACAGTAAAATGAGTATTTTGTCTGTATATCATGCAAAACTGTTTGAAATTGGTATCCCCATTGGATATAGCAAAATGAAAGTACAAGTGGAGGATGTTCTGAAGAGATGCAGAGTGAAGAGGAAAAAATTTATTTGCGGGAAACTTCTAGTGATCAGATTACGGGGATCATGGATTAATATAGTTAATTAAGTTTTCATTGTGAGATTTGCTAAAACTAGAGTATAAGGGGGTGATAAGACTGTAAGGCACATGGGTATGACTAATCTAATATAAATTCAACTACTGAATCTGTCTGAAGCTAAGAATGAAGTTCCTTTGGTTAAGGCATTGTTGAGTACAGCATGCAATGCCATAACAGATTTTAAATTTGATGGTAATGATTTACTATTGTGGGAATGGCAAACCTTACTGGGCATCAAAACTTACCAAACCACATGAACATGGCTATGTCAGTTACTGAGACAGGGAAGTAATTCCAAGAGGTTTAGAATTTTGCCATTGAAAGTGTTTGTACATGTATTTTATACTTAGCATAAAGTGAATAAAATGATCCCAGCAGATAATTTTACATGTTGGAGATATATGGAAGGAGAGCAGGAAACATGGAAAATATTTTTGAACATGTTCTCAATTTATAAGTGACCTGCAGCATCTTTTGCAAAGGACATTTAATAGAGTGGTGCCACTTAATGCAGTTTATTTTTGTTGGCGTTTAATAGGCAGACACACAAAGCTAAGCATGAAAGTGTTCTCTAAGATAATTAGAAGATAGAAAAACTGAATGCTTCACCATTAGCTGAGGATGTAAGATAGTTTATGGATGAATTTCATCACTCCTTTGTTTGGGCCTCATGAGAACACATATGAGGTGTATGGCAAGTAATATAAGTATGGGTTTGTTGTGGTAAGCTTCTGCTATCACTGGCAAAGGAACAGCATATAAGAAATGGCAAACTCAAATGGCGCCCAGCTAGCTGGATACCTTAATAGTTCCATGAAAAGGATGAAAAAGGGAATATAGGAATATATGAAAAGAGAAAAGAAGAAAGTAAGGAGAGGATCAAACAGTGGCAGTATATAACAGGAAAGCAGGTTGTAGGAAGAGAGCACATATTTTGTGGGAAGAAGTTACCCATCATATCTCTCTCTCTCTAGATGTATATATATGTATATATTTTTGTGTGTGTGTGTGTGTGTGTGTCTGTGTGTATGTCTATATATATATATATATATATATATATATATATATATATATATATATATATGGATAAAGAGATATAGTCATGTTTGTCAAGACACGTGTACAGTGATGTCATATATGTCAACTGAAAAATGAATGCAGACAATGGCAATACTGACAGGCTACCATTCATATGCCAATAAACACCTTCAGCACATGCAAAATTTAACTACAAGAAAACAGCAAAAAGACATTTTTTGCAAGGGGGAGCCAGGCCCCCTGCTTCCTCATGAAGGGGTCTGTGCCCCACAACAGCTGCTAATTATGTATAACAACTCCAAGATCATACAATAACTCCAAGATCACACAAATTTGAGGAAAAGGCATATTCCCAGACCCTGAACATTTTGCATCTCGCACACCTCTCAATCATCTGTTTAGTTGACCAAATGTGGTTGATTAAATATATATCAATCAAGAACCATTTTGAATAAATGCAGGCCATCCATGGATAGATAGATAGATAGATAGATAGATAGATAGATAGATAGATAGATAGATAGATAGATAGATAGATAGACAAATACAAAAAATATATATATACAGACAGAAAGATAGATAGCTAGAGAGATAGATAGATATGTATAGATAGATGATACAGATATATTCAGATATACAGACAAAGAGAGAGTGAAGGGAAGAATATAAGGGTGAAAGACACAAAAGTTAGGAATATTGGAGAAGGGTTTTTCAGCAGGGACACATAAACATATATGCAACTGGTCATACAAATGGGGCAGATGTGCATACAGTAGAAGATGGAAGCATGGGATATGCACAAGCAGACAGATATAGGGCAACACTTTATGGATAGGGTGTGGTACTGGCAGCACTCCCACTGCTGACTGGTCCAGAAGCATACTACTGGGTCCCAGAAGATAAAGGTTCTGAGTCCAGGTGGGCAGTGACATGGGCCATACTCACTTCTGGTGGCCCAATGGCACATAGGCCAGCTGGTCTGGCAATTCTGCAATCTGCTGCAGATGTTGATGCTCATTAATTACTGTATCAGTGCCCATTTAATCACCACCTACACCCCAAACACCAGCTCCAACTAAGACAGGGTAGGTGACAGCTCTCCTACCCCACTCACTCAACTCTCCTGGGGAAAAGAAGGATGGCAGCTGAGATGCCTACAGCTCTGAAGTGCCATCAAGACCATTAGAAGGGGAAATAGAAAAGAAAGGTCCCATTAGTAATGATAAGTCAAAGCTGATACCCAATGTAGAACACGTGTCAAAATAAAAGTTCATTAACATACTGTACCATAAAACTCTGCTGCCTCTTGATGCAGACAGTATAATTCTCCTCTTACTCTGTTCATGCTGCAAGACACAAATGACATACAAGCCATGATGCCTGTGCCCTGGCCCAGCAATCAAGGAGCCTCAGTCCTCACCACTAACACCAGAGAGGGCATCTCATATATGAGGAAAGGATAACAAATAAACACAGTAAGTGCAATTTCCCTTAAGAGCACACAGAGATCACAGTCAGTCTGGGGCTTTTCACTCCCTTGTTCCCCAAGTCCCCAATAAGACTCCCCACTGGCACAGCTATAGGGTCCAGATCTCAGCCAGCTGGGCAAGCTAAAATCTCCAGCACCCTCCCTGTCCAACCAGTACTTCATATCCCTGCCCCAGTAGCTGACACACACACACACACACACACACACACACACACACACACACACACACACACACACACACACACACACTTTGAGGTAAGTTTATACAACCATACAGACACTCCTGGGAAAGGCTGGCACAGGTTCTCCAGCTGTGCCCCTTTTACCCAGACTATACAGTAGAAATCCTTGCCACAACCCAGCTACTCAAAGGCCCTTAAAAGGGTGTCCAATTATTACTGTACAATATTATTATCCAATTGGTAGTATAGCCCAGGGCTAAAGCTATAGGAGTCACTTTGTACAATTTTACCAAAGGCATACAAGTGCTCTAAAGAGCTTAAATTATCTCTACACAAAACAGCCACAGTTAGAAGGGTTTAAAAATATTTAATAATAATTAATTAAAACCACAAGACAATACTTTCTACTACACAGTGCTAGTCAAGAGATCAAAGATCACAGAGAAATACTTAAAATAATTGAGTAGTACAGTTCTGACATCACAGAAAATCACTTAGTCTAATCTTTCTCGTTCCTAGCTATTTCTAAAAGAAAACACAAGTCTAAGATAACTTACATATGAGCAAGACAGTGCTGTGAGTTGGATGATCAAGACAGAAATGCTTAATGCCTTCTTATTCTCTCTGTTTAAATTGAAATTGCAGTTATGATAAACATTACAGCATTATTTCACTTCCCTGGGTTCCCAGGCCAACAGAAACTGCATTTACATTATTTTACACCTAGGCAGAAACCAGGGCAATAAAGGACATTTATGTATGAAAATTCTGGTCATTAACTTTGGCCTTAAAACAATAGGCAGGAAGCCTTCATCTAGCCCAGCCAGAGCCGAATTGCAAACATCTAAGACAGTCATCAAATGCTTGACTTAGCTTTCTTTCAGTAGAGGGCAATGTTGCTACATTGTTTTAAGTTCAACATTTCACAGCATATTCTTTCATTTAAGAAAACAAGCCTGCATTTCAGCATTTATATTTACAAATGACAGAATTATCTGTAAAATTCTATCTGGCTAGGCTGGCAGCCTTCACGCAAGCCGTAACATACAGGTGTGGTGGAGATGCAGACAGCAGTGTAAAGCTACAACTACCATGCATATGTGTAATAAAGGAAAGGCAGCAGAGGGTTCTCATAGCTTTACAAATGAGGCACACTACCACAGATATGTACAGTGAAGTAGAAACATCTGCATCTCCATATGTATATGCAGGTCAGCAGAACTATGAAATGGCAAGCATACACAGGCTACAGCCATGTACTCTTCTTGATATAAAAACACAATGCCACAATATACCTCCCAACAAAAACACTCATAATAGACAGTCACCCACAGCAGCCAACCTGGTGCATCCTGAACCGTGTCAGAGGAAACACGCTTTATTGGGAACAGCATTCTGAAAGGCAGGTTTTTTAAAGTACAGTTGGACACAGAAATGGCAAACACTTACAATATAATTTCTAACATTTCTCCCTCAGCTCTGCTTCCATTGTCTAGAGATCTTCCTGGCAGAAGTGTTTCATTTAATCATATATGTGCCTGCGCTGCTTGCCAGTTCAGGAGATACTTTTTGCCATAGTCAGCTGGTCTGCTAGGTCATGCCAGACATCCATTTTATTGAATGGACTTGCATAAGGACCCAGCAGCTGCCCGCTGAAATGGCTGTACAAAATGTACAATGTGATTTTACTTTCCTTTGCATACTAGCCAGGTACTCAACATGGTGGACTAACATCAGCAGCCATGTCCAAAAATACACAGCAAACAATTGTGGGAGTCTGTAAGATATGTAGCCCTATGCATGTACAAACAAAGACATACCAGTGGTGCATAGCGGAAGCTTATTTCACTGATGTGCTTCTGTGAAACATAGTGATTCACAGGCACTGGCAGAATCTAGCTTTATTTAACTTACATATAATACAAACTGATACATATTAGCAATGTTTCCTGTCAATACACCATGTCAGAAGTCAAAGCATGCAGTAAGAAAGCAATAGAGACAGTATTTGAGCTGCATAACATCAATCAGGCAGCACAGAAAAAGCATTTCCATGAGAGAGAGAGAGAGAGAGAGAGAGAGAGAATCTAGAGAAGGTACACAATAATCTGCAGTTCAGTTGCAGAATGTATTTCAAGTGTCATATACCTTGACAGACTACCTTGGTATAGCCCATGTGAACAGTATTGTAAGTGTGTTGCCAGTGTCTGCACTGTCCTTGCTTGAGACCTGAATATATAGTTATAATTGTGCAGTTGTTGCAATTGTCTTCATAATACTGATGCTATAAGATGGCAACCCACAACTATAAGACTAACTCCCTATGTTCTCAGACCTATAATGCAGTAACCCTGTACCATAATAATGTGAGTATCTGGCTGGGTAAAATCAATGATTCTGCTACTGTATTAGAGTCCAAATACTAATTAGTACTGTGCTGGCATTCAATGCCTATCTACAGATACATACATATATAAACATACGCTCACGCAGACACACACATACACACACACACACACACACATATATATATATATATATATATATATATATATATATATATATATATATAGAAATAGATAGATAGCTATATTTATAGGTCCCGTTTAGTTGTTCAAAAGTTGAACATTTAACACTAAACAGTGAACATGCTGAATATCAAACAAATAACAGCATTTGCATGTAGGAGATGGTGGTGCAGAAGGGGTAGGGATTTCTCCTTTCCTCACTATTGTGTGATTTTGGAGCTGGTGCTTATAAGAAGCAGGGGGTGTGGTTGGGTGTGGGGGGTTGTCCTCTATATAAAACATGCTTTTGGGGGCACGTTTAAAGTTTTTTGGTGTGTTGTTATTTGATGTTTTGATCTTAGTGTTCTGTTTAAACATTTGGATTTGCAAATTGTTGAGCTGTGCTGGCCACACCTGACACACCAAACTGACGGGAACCCATCCCAGTGGATACCAAGGTATGTGTAGGCCTAGGTATACTAGCCACAGGTACCTCCCAAAGCACAACTAGGGATAACATGGGGATCTCGCAGGCATAAGCATCCAGAGTATTCCACCAGTTCCTGGATGCCATGTCAGCACATGCCAGTGAGCACATATATTTCATCAACACCATTGAGGTGTTGACCAGCAATATGTGTCTCTTCCACCAAATAGCAGAATACCCTGGGGTAGTGGGTGCTATATAATGCATGCACATATGCATCAAAGCACCACCCAGTGAGCAGGGTAGGGCCTACATCAACCACAGGGGCATCCCCTCCATCAAATGTCAGGCTGTTTGTGATGCCCATGGCATTATAATGAATGTGTGTGCTGGCTGCCTGGAAGCTATGATGATTCCCACATATGGCATCTGATGCAGCTGTACCAGAGATTTGCCAATGGGGACATCCCCTACGGTCACCTAGTGGGGGATGCTGGGTACACACTGGAGCCGTGGCTGATGACATCCATCAGAAATGCACACACACCTGAACAACAATGCCATAATGAGGCACACGCACAGGCCAGACATATAATAGAGCATGTGTTTGGGATGCTCAGGTCACAGTTCCAGTGTCTGGACACATCCAAATGAGCCTTGCAGTATTCACCAGCTACATGTACCCAAATTGTTATGGTATGTGCTATGCTACACAATATGATCCTGTGGAAACAGCTGCAGCAGGAACAGCACGGGGCAGGGCCACACAGCCCCCACCAATGCCAAAGCCTGCATAGGCACAGAGTGACCCAGAGGAGGAACAGCCTGAGCCTGCCCCAGTAGGCAGAAGGAGGCATGCCCAGTATGCCCTGGCCTTGGCAAAGAGGCAACAGATAGCACATACACTGACACAGTAGGGACCCAGGGAATGACACCTCTCTCTGACTCACACATACAGTAAAAGGGATGCCACATATGACACTATCTGTGCTCAACCATGTATACAGAGTGTACGATGTGCATCTGACATAGGCAACCCTCCAGCACCATCCACAAGTGTGGCACACCAGCAAGGTAAGTCAATTAACCTACCAATTGCCAAATGGAGTAGAATGTGTTGTTACCTGTAGATATGGTATGGATGTGAGCATGCAAGGGAATTTGGTGGTGAAATGTTATGGCAGCAGACAGTAGACACCCATAGTGGCAGCATGACATCTGTAACACATACTGGAGTCACCATAGTAGCCAGTACTACACAGGGTGACAAAACCCACTGCAGGAAATGACCCACACATGCCAGTCAGGACTGTTTACATACCCAACAACAGTCTCAGCCAGCAGGACAGGTGTAGACAAACCCAAATAAAGCCTGTGCCATGGCTCCAGAATGATGGCTATGGTTAACCCCCCCGCAGGCCTACACAGACTGACCACAGCAGGGCAGGCAGTGGGATGTTAGTTCTGAGGGGGCTAGGCTTACATATGCCCTCGGGCAGATAGCCTAGTACTTACCTATGAACCTATGAACCTATGAAGGGTAGGAAGTCAGACAATAATATATAGGGCAAAAAGCCACGATCTGTAGTACACTGGTATGCCTCTAGTCAGCATGATGGTCAGCAATACAGAATGAAATGGAGTACCTGACATACCAGTATGGTCTTAGCGAATGTGTACATGTTTCACGTGTGCCCCCCACATCCAACATAGTAATGAAAAAACAGTCAGGTGTGCCCCCTCACTCCTGTGTAGAAATGTAGAAACAGCCAGGTGTGCCCCCCCCCGCTATGCAGAAATAAAGTAACAGTCAAAGCCAAATGATCGATGGATACCCTGCAGAGACAGCATGCTACCTGTTGGTGTACAACACAAAGGTCAGCACTACAGCACAAATTACCTGGACATGATCCACAAATTCAATACAGACAGCCATACCGGGCATGCTCACACACTAAATAAATGAAGGCAATGTCAGTCTACAACATACTGAAAGGTCATACTGGGCATGCTCACACACTTAAACACATGACGGCCATGACTGCAAACACCAGTGCACCAGACATATCTGGCAGTTGCAGTTGTTAGTGCAGACACTTGTCAGTATGCACCACTCATGCCTTGCACACACGGTGGATAGGAATACAGACATATATGTCAGGACAACACACTAAAATAAGCCAAAGGTAGACGTTCATAGATGTATGAAAGAGGGTCACTGTGACAATGAGCCATCCAGGCTTGTCCTACCCAGCACAGCCAAAGGGCCCCAAACACATGAGGTGCAGATGTCACTCCCTGCAGATACTAGCCACCAATATCTGTCAACATTACAGACTATGTGGTGCACATGCCAGCTGTGCAACATGACTGTACAAGGAAGTAGTCATCTAGTAGCTGTATACACGTACTTGTGACATATGACCCTGTGTGTGCCCGTATGTGGCATGTCAACCCCTAGAGGAATGGGTTATGGCCCATGCACACACCGCCCTCCCCATAGCCCTACTATGACAAACCTGCTGAGGTCATCCAATGTGAAATACACCTTTGGGAGAGCTGTAGTCCAGTAATATTTGTAGTGTGTCCTGCAACTACATACTGCTGTAGTGTGATAAAGTAGTTAGATAGGTGTTCTAACCACAGACCTGGCAACTGTGTGTGTGTGTGTGTGTCTGTCTGTCTCTGAGTAGCAAACAATGCTTTTTAGAGTACTCACACTCCTTACAATTCATATACTCAACTTTGGCAAGGCTGCTGATGTCACCCACCTAGAAATACACCTCTGGGAAACTTGTAGCCCAGTAATCTCTGTAGTGCATCCTCTAACTGCATACTGGTGTAGTGTGAAAAAGTAGTTAGGTAGGTGTTATAACCCCAGACCTGGCAACAGTCTATCTCTGACTGAGTAGAGAACAATGCTTTTTAGAGTACTCACACTCCATTACAATTCATATACTCAATTTTGGCAAGGCTGCTGATGTCACCCACCTAGAAATACACCTCTGGGAAGGTTGCAGCCCAGTAATCTCTGTAGCACGTCCTGTAACTGCATACTGCTGTAGTGTGATACAGTAGTTAGGTAGGTGTTCTAATTCCAGACTTAACAACTGTGTATGTGTGTGTGTCTGACTGAGTAAAAAACAGTGCTTTTTAGGTTACTCACACTCCTTACAATTCATATGCTCAACTTTGGCAAGGCTGCTGATGTCACCCACCTAGAAATACACCTCTGAGAACATTGTAGCCTAGTGATTGCTGTAGTGCATCCAGTAACTGTGTACTGCTGGAGTGTGATTTAGAACTGTGGTAGGGTTCCATCCCCAACCATGGCAGTTGTGGATGTTTTCTGTGTGTTTCAATGTCTGTGTATAGAGCAATGCATTATAGGCTAGTCACCCACAGTACATTTGAAATGCCCTACTTTGGCAATCCTGATAATGTCATTCCTTGTGAAATACACCTTTGGGGAGCAAGCCCAGTAGTAACCCCCATGGTGCATCCTATAACAGCTCCATGCTGTAGTGTGATATTGACCTTAGTCATGGGTTCTATACCCACACATGTCAGTGATGGATGTTTTTTGTGTGTCTCACTGTCTGTGTAGGGAGCAATGCATTTTAGGCTACTCACTCGCAGTACTTTTGAAATGCCCTACTTTGGTAATCCTGCTGATGTCATTCATTGTGAAATACACCTTTGGGGAAAGAGTACTCTAGTAATGTATGTGGTGCGTACTATAACTGCATAATGCTGTAGTGTAATAAACTAGTTCAGTAGGGGTTCTACTCTCACACGTGACAGGTGTGTGTGTGTGTGTAACTTGTATCCTGTGTAGAGTTGGTTGTGAGTGTGTGACAACTGTGGCCAATGTGGAGTGGGTTTTGCATATTTCATATATGGTGGCCCTATGATATATCACAGTGTCAACCATTCTGGGATAACAGATGTAAAATAGCTGAGAGGCTGGGGTGCAAAGCCATAGCCATACATGTGACATCAAGGCCAGACAATCACAGTTAGCAACCCCAGTATTACCCAGAGCACACTCTCAACCCATGTCTCATACATACACATGCATAGGCAACAGCCAATATGTGGGTAGTACACTGCATATTGGCCAACGGTAGTAACTATGTAGTGATAGCAGTGGGCTACAGAGGGCATGTTACCCTGCCCATCTGTCCAATACGCATGTACATACAGACAGTGCACCTCCCCCATGTTCCCCAATGGACACCTGCACCACCTGTGGTGCCTTCACATGTGACCCACAATGGACATACCATGCCTGACAACATGCCCTGTATGGACAGATGCCACAGACACCATGGAATGCTGTTAGCATGCTATCAATGTAGGTGCAGAGTAAACCTGCTGCCCATTACCAGTACCTTCCACAGGTGGGCAAGACTGGCACAGATTATCAGATGTGCCAGTCTTGCCCATTACCAGTACCTGCCACAGGTGGGCAAGACTGGCACATCTGATAATCTGTGTTCACAACATGGGCCAGACACCCGAGGTACAGTTCCACATGTCACTGTACATGCATGTTGGAGTTGTGCACATCCTAGACACCATCCATGTCATGGAGTAAGGAACATATACATGGCAGGGGATGCACAGCATTGGCCACACACAATAGCCACCTAGGTGACTGGATGGGGGATACAATACCCACCTGTGTGGGCAAATGCAGAAACAGCCCTGAGCCACAATGCAGACCATTGTCAAGTGGCCTGATGCCATGGTATACCCATCACACACCCTTGTATAGCCTGCCTGTACAGACATGCACCCATGCATGTCAGTACTGGCACCTAGTGTGTTCATGTGTGTGCTGTATGGTGCATATGTCCACATCCACACTCACTACAACCCCCCTGGGCATACTGACGCATGCTGTCTGACACCTCATCATCATCTTTGCCCATTTGACCTCTGTATGACCCATGTGGTGCATGTGATACCTACACATTGATGCGTTGTGGCAATCCCACTAGTCATGAGTTGTACTCCAGGCCCTGCCAAGTGTGTCAATGTGCATGCGTCCCTAAGAGAGTGTGGCTATGTTGACGCTGGCAACTGTTCATGTGGAAAGGCATGTGTACGTCACCTACCGCATACCTACCATATCCCTGTTGCAGATGTCACTCAACATCACATATATGTTCTGAGTGCTCCACAGCAGGCAATCCATGTGGCGCATCCAATAACCGCATCGAACCATGATAGCAATACATAGTTATCCAGGGTTTGATACCCTGTGCTGGTAGGTGTGTGATACAAACATGTTTCAGTTTTACTCTCCCACCCCTCCCTGACATGTATTTGCCTCTATCTGCCTCCCCCACTCCCTCTCTGGTGGATGTGAAGACCCACACCTGCTTTGCTTAAGCAGCAGCATGCGTATTTTAAGTGATGCTCATGATCAGCTGATGGCCTCTGCATGAATTTCAGCCCTCCCCTAGCTGATTGCATGTGGAACAGCTGTGGTAACATTCCCATAGCCAATTGCATGGGAACACACTCCACTATCTAGGAACATCATGGTGGTGTTGGCCCTTTTCATTCACTATGAGCAGGAACTAGATCTGTTGTTTGGCAAACAGCATCTCAGATGGATTGGGGATTTACCTCTAACAACATACACTGTGGAAAGAGGGCAACAAACAGGAGGGGATGTGCCTGACCTGGCTACAGACAGTAAGTGCTGCTATACTGCATTTGGAGTAATGTTGGTTTAACAGTGTTTGTCTGGATATGGCTGTCGTACATGTCGCAATACCTGCCATGTCAGTTCCATGTATATGACGAATCTCCATTTGCAGGGTCATCTGCAGACTGGGCAGTGTAGTGCCTTTGGTTTCATGTGTTAGCCATGGAGCATCTATCTGTGGAATGCAGAAGATAGTGTGAGGATTGCAGTCTGTAAATGGTGAAGGCTGTGACAGTTACTGACGTCATATCCCTCATAGGACATATGTTGCAACAAACCCCATTACAATGGTAAATGTAAGAAGTTATCACAGCAACATGTCTATATTGGCCCTGTGTATGTGCTGTCAGCCACACCTCTGTCAACCTTTGTACATATGTCATGCATGAAGTGGTGCATATGTGCTGTACACCATAAATAGTGTCATCATTTCTGATAACAAGCCAGTGATATATCAGATTGCTACACATGTTATGTACAGTAGGGGTTATATTTCATGACATAACCTGGACATTCTGTGGATGTTTGTACAGTACTGAGGTCTGTGTAGTGATGGTGAATGTTGGCAGTGTGTGTATTATTAATATGTACTTTAGCCTGTGTACAGACTGTGGTAGATGTCATTGTTCTAGTTCCCCTTCTATCTGATGTTACATGCTGCCCCACTGTTTTCTTCTTTCAGCTACTCCCGTTAGGGGTCGCCACAGCGGATCAACGGTTTCCATTTATACCTGTCCTCTGCATCTTGCTCTGTCACACCAACCACCTGCATGTCTTCTCTCACCACATCCATAAACCTTATCTTAGGCCTTCCTCTTTTCCTGTTACCTGGCAGCTTCATCCTTAGCATCATTTTCCCAATATACTCTGAATCACTCCTCAGCACATGGCCAAACCAATGTAATCTTGCCTCTCTGGCTTTGTCTCCAAACCTTCCAACCTTGGCTTCCCCACTGGATGGTACCATTTTGGCATACATGTTTGTAGAGCCATACACACATGTCCCATACCACAGACAGCCATCAGACTGAATTGTGTAGCAGCCCAGTATATGTAGGGTCATTCTGTGAGTGGCACATATGAGGATGGTGTAGAACATATAGTCCATATACTGTAATATTATGCTAGCTTACCATATGTGGCTGTGTCTGTGTTCACATTGGTTATGGTTATGCACTTTCACACAGGTGTATCTTACCCTGTGCTATGACATGCCTGCTGAGCCTGTTATATATGCAGGTACATGCGCATTCCTCCATAGGAGATGTAGGCCACTGTTCAGCCAGTCTGCCTGTAGCCTGACAGTGCATTGTTACATGCCTAGCAGCTTAGTGTACTTACCCAGTGAGATGTCATGTGCAGGTACTTGCCAGATGTACTGCTGCCGGGCCTCCCTTAAAAGTCATGTATGTCAGACAGAGCAGTGGGATGCTGTACAGATGTATGTCAATATCTAGTGGGTAGTATGTGTCCATGGCACCCCTGTACCAGCAGTCATTATGTGTCAGGCCAGACAGGAGTGTGTGAATGCAAAACCTATGGTGGCAAATGTATACCAGTCATTATGTGTTATACCCATCTACATGGCTGTCTACATCCATAGTGTCAGGCCTGGTACACATGTTGTGCACTAAGGGATTATGTATATACCTCTGGACTGTACAGGGAATGTCTGAAGTTCCACATACATTGGCCAATATCTCTGCTGAACCCCACAGGGGCATTACATGCTAGTGGCGGTACTTTACAATGATTTCCTTAGGATGTCTGTCAGCAGCCAATGGCACACATGTTATAAGCAGATGTGACCATCCACACACACCATGTCTGTGAAGACAATCCCAATGACAGTAGCAATAGTCTTGTATGACATCAGTCCACTACTGTTTTATCCCCCACACATACAGTGGGGCTGGGGCCATATATGTGTGAGCATCACCTACACAATACATGTGTGCCCTTATGCACTCCAAAGGCCAGTGTATGTAACAGTGGTATATGGCCCTGTATTATTGAGTCTAGGTGGGGACCACCATAAATGACCTAGGCTGTTACAACATGTGGGGGTCAGGGGTGAGCTGTCGCAAGGTATCTGGATGTACAGTACTGGATACTTCACCTATATTTACATTACTTACATGAACTGAGGTACTGCAAGCC
>NC_056729.1:1152509821-1152529821 GCF_019279795.1 Protopterus annectens | reverse complement strand
ATATGAGGCACCTGTAAGAATATTCTTACAGGCAACGATTTTCCACAAGTAAACATCCCTTTATTACTGTGAATGACAGGGGTGTAACAATAAATTGAGTGTCTCTATTTTCAAATAGAGAACGTAAGATTTAAATTTTATGTAAAACAGGACCTAGCCCTAATTTGTTGTCAACCTCCTGGCTGGAGGTAAGAATATCCCAGTTATTATAAAACACTTTCTTAATAGCTATAGAGTCCCTGCAAATAGGAACTGGGAAACTAGTGAATCTATCTATAGAGTTATGTGTAGAAAGAGAGTGTCCTGAATTATGTATTTGAGAAACGTACTGATAGGTGCAGGACAAGGGAGTAGTCCGTGATTCAAACATAGTATTGGTTATAACATTTATAGTGTTACTACACTCATTGGTCACAAGGGGAGTAGTCTGTATTTCATTCATACTATTGGTTGTATTTTCTTCGGAGAGAAGCCTTTTAAAAGAATAGGAGGATAATTAGTGTGCCTTAAAAAGACTACATCTTTAACAATAGAATTCAGTAAATCAGTAGGGTAACCTCTCTATAAGAAAGGAACTAAAAACATCACATTCATGTAGAAAAACATTATCATCAGAAATAATCCTAGACAATCTGATGTACTGACCTCTGGCCATATTAACTTTCATAAATAGAGGGTGCATACTGCAGAAATGTAAATAATTATTTCTGAATGTCTTTTTCCTAAATATAGTAGAGTTCCAAGTTAAAGAATTTGTATCAATGGAAATAAGTCCATCTAAAAAGTTAACCTGCTTCCCAAAAGCTGAAATCTTAAACTTTAGAAATGGAATACTATCAGATAAGGAATTAATAAATGTAAACAAATCAGACTCACATCCCTTCCATACAAAAAAGAGGTCATCAATGTAACGTCGGTACAGAAGAATATTATTAAAACCAGGTAAATATACTAGAAAGTTACATTCCCACCAGGCTAAAACTAAATTTGCAAAGGCAGGAGCTAGTTTAGCCCCCATAGCTACACCTTTAGTTTGATGAAAAATCTTACCATCAAAGTGAAAAAAATTGTTAGTTAATACTAGAGAAGTTAGGGAGCAAATCATGTTAATTTTTTCCTGTGAGAAGGTGGTAAATTTTGATAAATAATTTCTTAAGTATTCTATGCCTATATCATGAGGAATGTTAGAATACAATGATTCAATATCTAAAGTAACTAAAATAGTATGTTCATCAGTAGGAGGGTTGAGAAAAAGGAGATTAAGGAAATCCCATGAATCCCTTAGAAAATAGGGTGAAACTTGTACTAAAGGGTTTAATACAAAATCAATAAATTCTGCTATACCTTCTGTCTTAGTTTTCTTGTTCGACACTATGTGTCTAAAAGGAGGATTAAACTGGTCCTTATGTATTTTAGGAATTCCGAAGAATTTTCCTAGTTGGGGCTCTGACACAGTTAAAAAATCAGCTATTACATCACAAATCTGTTTAGATTTATGTAATGCAATAATAGTTCTATCTATATGTTTAAAAGCCCGAAGGACATCTGTTAGGGTAGCCATAGCATAAAACTCACTGTTATTAAGGTCATTTAATAAAATACGAGTGTATTTATCTTGTTCCATCAACACTATACCTGAGCCCTTATCAGCTCTCATGATTCTTAGTGATCTGTCTGCTGATAAGGAATTTAAGGCAGTTAACTGTTCATTAGTAAGGTTGAACCATTTACAAGTACAGTTATGCTTTAAAACATATCGCAAGTCTTTTTCACATAACTTAAGAAAGATATGTAAGGTATTACATAGTGGTGGGTTATATAAGCTTTTCTTGACAGGTAGCTTAGTGTAAGAATATAGTACATTTTCATCTTCATCTTCTACATCATCTACATCTTTGTGAAATAAAAGTTTTAAATTAAGTTTCCTAACATATACACGTAAATCTATTAATAAAGAAGAAATGTCAGCACGGTAGGCAGGAATAAAAGAAAAACCTAGTTTCAGTAAGCTGTTGAAATTATCAGGTAAAAATCTGCCAGATAAATTGAAAACTTCAGAATCTGGTATATATGTTTCTACAGGTAAGGAGTTGCAGTTAACATTAACTAAGTTATTATTAGAAACATTCAGCGTGTGTGAGCTGTTATCAGAAACATTCAAGAAAACTAAGACAGAAGGTATAGTAGAATTTATTGATTTTGTATTAAACCCTTTAGTACAAGTTTCACCCTATTTTCTAAGGGATTCATGGGATTTCCTTAATCTCCTTTTTCTCAACCCTCCTACTGATGAACATACTATTTTAGTTACTTTAGATATTGAATCATTGTATTCTAACATTCCTCATGATATAGGCATAGAATACTTAAGAAATTATTTATCAAAATTTACCACCTTCTCACAGGAAAAAATTAACATGATTTGCTCCCTAACTTCTCTAGTATTAACTAACAATTTTTTTCACTTTGATGGTAAGATTTTTCATCAAACTAAATGTGTAGCTATGGGGGCTAAACTAGCTCCTGCCTTTGCAAATTTAGTTTTAGCCTGGTGGGAATGTAACTTTCTAGTATATTTACCTGGTTTTAATAATATTCTTCTGTACCAACGTTACATTGATTACCTCTTTTTTGTATGGAAGGGATGTGAGTCTGATTTGTTTACATTTATTAATTCCTTATCTGATAGTATTCCATTTCTAAAGTTTAAGATTTCAGCTTTTGGGAAGCAGGTTAACTTTTTAGATGTACTTATTTCCATTGATACAAATTCTTTAACTTGGAACTCTACTATATTTAGGAAAAGGACATTCAGAAATAATTATTTACATTTCTGCAGTATGCATCCTCTATTTATGAAAGTTAATATGGCCAGAGGTCAGTACATCAGATTGTCTAGGATTATTTCTGATGATAATGTTTTTCTACATGAATGTGATGTTTTTAGTTCCTTTCTTATAGAGAGAGGTTACCCTACTGATTTACTGAATTCTATTGTTAAAGATGTAGTCTTAAGGCACACTAATTATCCTCCTATTCTTTTAAAGGGCTTCTCTCCGAAGAAAAATACAACCAATAGTATGAATGAAATACAGACTACTCCCCTTGTGACCAATGAGTGTAGTAACACTATAAATGTTATAACCAATACTATGTTTGAATCACAGACTACTCCCTTGTCCTGCACCTATCAGTACGTTTCTCAAATACATAATTCAGGACACTCTTTCTAGACATAACTCTATAGATAGATTCACTAGTTTCCCAGTTCCTATTTGCAGGGACTCTATAGCTATTAAGAAAGTGTTTTATAATAACTGGGATATTCTTACCTCCAGCCAGGAGGTTGACAACTAATTAGGGCTAGGTCCTGTTTTTACACATAAAAAATTTAAATCTTTACGTTCTCTATTTGAAAATAGAGACACTCAATTTATTGTTACACCCCCTGTCATTCACAGTAATAAAGGGATGTTTACTTGTGGAAAATGCATTGCCTGTAAGAATATTCTTACAGGTGCCTCATATACTTTTAAACATAATAATTTTAAAAGACATTATACTACATATTTTGACTGCAATTCAGACAATGTTGTTTATGCAGCTATCTGCACATTGTGTTCAGCATTTTATATTGGTAAAACAATATGCAAGCTGTCTACAAGAATCAAGGAGCATTGTGCGGCTATAAGAAAATGTGATTTTAGTAATGCTCTAGCTAAACACAGTCATATATGTCCTTTGTCTACAGGATTTAAATTCATTGTGCTTGATTATGTTCATATGTTTTTTGGGGATAGAAATACTTTATTGGAGGTTAAAGAATTAAGATGGCGACTAAGGTTAAATGCTAATACCCCACCTGGACTAAATGAAAGTTTAAACATTAAATGTTTTTTGAAATGGCACAACTAACTACACATTTACTAGTGCTAGGCTTTGTTTACTTTTGAACAGGGTTCTAAATACATTATACATAATTCGGTTAGTGGAATGTCTTGCTTCAACAGGATTCTTATTACATAATTCATGAGTTATATCTCCTAATTGGTCTACAGTATGACTTGTCATTTCACCATTACTTTGGTTATATATACAGGATTGTATTGTAATTGTATGTTATTCTGAAGAAGTCCAACATATTAAATTGGATGAAAGCGCTAATTACTGGCTCTCAGTGTGTTTTTTCGACATTGCTATTGGATAATTCTGATTTTTACGAAGTTTTTGGATATAGTTTTAGTTCTTCGTTGAATTTTAAAGAGTTTTTTCAGTGTGTGTATATATATATATATATATATATATATATATATATATATATGTATCTGTCTATCTGTCTATATATGTCCATATGGCCATGCATGTTCGGCTCATATTTTTGGTTTGTACCTCATTCTTTTGGCAATTGACATGGATGATTGCAGCACTGAAGTCAGTAACTAGTGCTGACACTTTTGTGTTTCAGACTTCATGTCCTTCTACATATGTGTTGTAATACATATAACTGTGTAACTAGCAACGTTTTAAGTGTATTACAGCAGTATTTGACATTTCCTCCCTGCAGCTGAGTGGGCGCTCGAAAGACATGCGTAAATGGCCGTGCCTTTGTTGAAGGTTGAACGTCGAGCTGGCACCTCGGCGTTCGTGAAAATCAACTGCCAATCATTAGCGGACCGGAGTTCCGCTGTGGCAACCCCAAATCGGGAAAAGCCGAAAGACAAAAACAACAGCAGTATTTGGTATATATCCCTGTGTGTACCCACATGTTTGCACATTCTGTCCAGACTTCTTGCATTAACAGGTTGTGTGGTATGATATTACTACATTTCCTGTACTGCTGACTGATTGTGCTGGATGATATGTTTGTGAAAACATGAGGGTTATGTATATCTACCATGGTTTAGTGGTACGTCCCTTTGTGCATGGTGTGCAGGGTCCTGGGTTCAAGACTTGCAGAAGCTGTTTTTTTCTGTTGCTGGGCAGAACACGGCGGTTGGATACTGAGTGATTAAGGCACTTTAAAGCAATTGTAAGTGGGTTTGCATGGAGGTAAGCACTGCTAACTTCTGGTTACAGTGTCCTACACTCAGTTAGCTGCTATATTGCTTAACCTGTGTAGGCATTGCTTACCCCCACACAGACAAGTTTAAACCTGCTTACTGCTGCTTAAAAGTGCATACTGCTGCTTACCCCTGTGCTAATTTCTTTAAAAGAAAAGAAAGAAGGGTTGATAAGAAAGTGATGAAAAAGGGGCACAAAGAGGGTAAGACAGTAAGGAAAATACCTAGGCATGTGCAGGAAGGGTGTAGGAAAGGTCCATAGCTGCCCATTTCTTCTACATCAACAGCTGAACATATACACTGCATTTAAAGGTAGATTTAGACCCTCAAACCCCTGGGAGAGAGGTGAGGACAACATAAATTCTTTATGATGCCAGTTAGACCAGATTACATGTATCCAGTGGACACATGTGCAAACTGGACAGCTATGTACGGGTCGAGTTTTTTTGTGGGAACAGATTGCCCTTTTTTTTTCAGGTGACAGTGGGATGTTGGGGAGGGGTAGTAGGTATATTTGGGGAAGTAGGTTGGGTAGGTTAACAGACAAGACAAACAAGATGCATACAGGGGCAGTATATGACACATGTGGGGGTAAACACCTTGGACGGGGAGGGGTGTTTGGAAGTGGCAAGTCCATGAGCCTCCAAATGGAAACAGTGGGACTGAGGTCCCTACCCATGGGCAGTCGCCACTACACCTTCACAGCCCCAAAGGTAGCTGTGCTGGGGGCTGTGTAGCAGGGGCAGACTCACCCTCTAATTGCACCACTCAGCCCTCAAGCTGGCGTAGCTGGTCTTGAAATTCCAGATCGAGCTCCCTACACACCATGGCTCGGACATGTTGACGGGTGACAGGTTCCTCTCCACGCACACTCCCTGAGGGGGTGAGCCCCATCCCCTACAGCAGTTCCACCTGAAGGTGGCACAAGGCCAACGGAGGATGAGGTCCCAGGCTGGGCCCCAGACATGATGGTGCCCGGTGCCATGGCCAGCTGAGGTGGTACAGGTGGGTCTGCTGGGACCGGCCTTCCCATACGAGCTATGTTGCAGCAAATTTATGACAGATATGGGTTAGTAATAGTCAACAGCATTCAGGATTAGTCATAACAGCATGCATAGGTATTCCCATTAACCCAAAACACCAGCAAACAGTTGCAGAGCAAGCAGAACACATGCATATATCGAACAACAGTGGGCATTACAACAGCATGCAGGTTTCATTGATGGTAACATGCTACCAATATGGGTGTATTTTAACATGACACATGCATAGAAACAAATGTGAATATTTATAAACCATTGCGACATATGTCCCAACAAAAGTTTGGAGTGTACACATACCGATTGAGGTGTGTCATTGGGTTATTTTTGCACATATGGTAGGGGTGAGAGAGAGAGTTCAAGTAACAACTAATATATCCTTGTAGTTTTCACAACATCCTTAGTCACTACAGTGATCTGTCCCTTACATGTATTATTACATTACCCAATGGCCTTATATTGTACACTGGTATGTTTGTAGATTATTATATACGTGAACTGTGTCTTACATAAAGGCATGACAAGATGCAGGTGTCAATGCAACTATGTTGAGAATTGCTCTCATACACTTTGGGTAAGTTGCTAGAATGACAGGTTTGTTTTCATAAACATTCACTGACTATATACACGTTTGACTATCAGTAAATTTCTTGGATCATCACACTGATTTTTCCGGGGAACAGGGTACCAGGCTGGTGATGTGGGCCATTTATCTGGACATGCTGGACAGATTGGAACAGTTGTTTGGTTTGAATATGCATATAACTTTCTATCTGAATATTCTAGCAAATTCTGTACAGTTGTTGGGTGAAATTATGCATACAGCTTTCTATCTGAACATTATAACAAAATCTGTACAGTTGTGGGGTATGATTATACAAACAACTTACTAGCACTCCCGGGATTCAACCCCCTGCTGTGTGTGACAGCAAAAGTATAGTTAACATTACAGTACATTGTGCTATCAGGGAATGGATGTGAGGCTTTCTACTGTTTTCTATCTAAGTCTACCTCACTTGTACAATATGACTGACCTTTTGGCACTTCCAACATTGTTATACAGAACTTCATACACATTTTATCTGCATACCACAGTGTGGGTAACACTGCTTAATACAGCAGTACTATTCATAGTATGCATCAGTTCAACAACATATGAATAAAGAGTAAACAGAAGCACTCCAGGGGTTATACCTTTATTCACAGAATATTACACATTTATTTCTATTGGTACGACACTTTCTAAGGCTCTTATTTTTATTTGTTATGACAGTACATGCAGAAAAATACTAACCTGCCTCGCAATGCAGCCTTTGCAACCTAGCATCATGGGCTTGCTGGTTTGCAGCCCGCACATCTCTAGCTGTCAGAGAAATACAGTGATATTTAGCCATACCTATCCATAGTATACACAAGCTAGGCAATTATTAACTACTTAGTGGAATGAGTACTTACTCAGTACTGGGGCATTAGGCATCTGCCGAGACTCCTGGATCCACTGTTCCAGTACATCCCCCCTCCACCGCTTCAGGTCAGCATGGTGGTGCCTGGCCTGCTCACCAGTCTGGGGGATATCTGGGCACTGTTAAGGTCATGGGCGAGACTGTCCCAGGCCTTCGTTTTATACTGTGAGCCCTGGTACTGGCCCTACAGTAGTCTCTGCTCATGGTGTTTTACCAGGAGCCATACCATGAATTTTGACTCCTGGATGCCCCAGCACTGCACTCTAAATCAAGTGCCTTCACCCACACCAGCCATTCTGCCTGCAGTAGGAAGCTACAACGAGTTATGGGAAGTATTCCCGCTGTGGGGTTTAAATACTGCCAGTTTCCTGCACTTTTCCATGATTGGCCATTTTTGAAAAGGCTAAGCTATGGGCACACCTGCTTGCCTAAGGTTGGCAGTGCTTAAAGAGGTATATCACTGAGCAGATTGAACTGGCTCCCCTAAACATTGTTTACACCTACTAAGTTGAGCTGTGCTGCGGTTAGCATTGCTTAATAGTTAATTAGCACCATATTTGCCTTTTGGCAGTGATTTATTATTCATTACAGGTTATATATGTGTCTGGTATCCGTGATTCATGTGTACATACACTGTATGGGGTCCTGGGGACTTCTACACTTTATTACAATAACACCTCAAATCTATGCTTACTGCAGTACTCCAGTTCACATATTTATGTCCTGTGGCAGGTTATACAACATCACACTGTACATAGATTCAGTTCACGTGTTTGATTTGATTTTCCCGTTGTGAGGATTAGTTTGCTGATACCTCATTTGTAAGCATTGCTATGATGGCTTAGTGGTTAACTACTGTGACTGTGGTGTACAGTGTCCTGAGCTCGAGCCTTGCAGAAGCTGTTTATTTTGTTGCTGGGCAGAACACGGGCCATTAGGTACAGAGTGATTAAAGTTCTTTAAAGCAGTTGTAAGTGGGTGTGCACAAGTTTGCGTGGAGCTAAGCAATGCTAACAGTTTCTTACACTCACTTAGCTTCTACATTGCTTAATCTGTGCAGGCAATGCTTACCCCCATGCAAATGCACTTAAACACGCTTACTAGCGCTTATATATGCTTACTACTGCTTATTTGTGCTTAAACCTGCTTACTAGTGCCTTATTAATTATGACACTAACACTTCACATGCGCATTTAATGCAGTACTCCAGTTCATATTTAAATGTTATTTAGTAGGTTATACAGCAAAAAAATGTAAAGCAATGGTCATATACAGATTTCACATGGAAAATGGTACATGATGCAGTGGGACTTGAACTGGGAATGTCTGCTCGTTAGGCAGATGCTCTGACCACTGCACTATTGCTGTGTTGCTTCATTTTCATATATCGTCCTTGTTATCCTCTTCAGCCTTTTAAGCTTCTTTAACCATATCTAAGTGATGGGCACACCCGAGCACCTATGGTTAGTTATACTCTGAGTTGTAAAAAACAATAAAGGGATTTCTTCTTTTTATTTTTATTTCCAGTTGCTATTGTACACATGGGGGACTGTGGATGGGGATATGCGGACACCTATAAGCGGTCTTGCTCATTTATTTACACTTTCTGCATTTCTACTTTGCAGGGGCATGTTTATTCTGAGAGCTCTGCTCTCAGACATGCCCCCTGCACTCGTCCACACTCCATGTAGGATTAGGAGCTCAGGCAGTGCGCCTTCATTAATATGCAAGGCATGCTGCTGTCCTCTTCCTAAATGGCCACTTCTGTGCAGGACTAGACTAGTCCTGCATGGAAGATTAGTAAATCCGGGGGACTGTGTTTTTTTGTGGGTGGGAGGCAAATAGTAGAAAACATTTATAGAACAATGAGGTTCCAGAGGGAAGCAGAATGTAAGAAAATACTACTGCTGTTCTTGGGTCTTGATGTAGAGAAAACATACAACAGAGTAAACTTGGATTTTATGAGCAGGGCAATGGAAGCATTTGCATACTCTCAATACAATAATAAGGTTAATTAGGAGGATATACGAATGATCAGAGGCAAGAATTAAAGTGGTGAATGGGTTCTTCTGTGATCATTTGTTTTTGAACAGAGGAACCAGGAAAGGGTGTCATTTTTCCCCTTTGTTATTTGCTCTATATTTAGACCCATTGGAAAAGAAAGTAAGAGACACATAAATTCAAGTATATAATTTGAATGGTAACCAAAAAAGGTTGGTTGTATTTGCAGATGATATTATGTTGTACTTGATAAATCCAGAAAAGGAAATATTGGTGTTGTAGTACATTTTGAGACAGTGTCAAGTCATTTAAGGCTATAAAATTAATGAAAATAAAACAAAGAATATGTCCACAAATTATGTACCTACTCAGGATGTGCCCACTCAGGACATGGTTCAGCAATACCCATGTTTCTGAGGACATACTAAGATGAAGAATATAGAAGTATGGATTAAAAAGGCTTCTGTTATGGCAGTTAAGGGTAGGTTGGATGAGTCAAAACAAAAGATGATACAAAAACTGAAAAAAAATGGAAGCTGTTGTTTATGGACATGGATAGCATGCTATAAATGGTGAAAATGATTTAGTCCCATTAGTTTTATATACAGTCTAGGCATATTTTTATCAACCAGGAGATAAGCTGGGGGCAATAATTAATAATGAGTTGAAGGAATTTATAGTGAGGGGAACAGGGCAAGAGTTAAATGGGATAAACTGACTGTAATGCGAAGAACCTTATATACTTAGCAGCCTGCCAAAATTACTTAGCATTCTAGGTAGGTAAAACTATTAGAATGTTTAAAGAATGACACATGAATGATATAAAGAATTGTGTAAAGATCAGTGCTTTAGCAAATCATGTAATGGAATGTGTTGGCCATTCCTTTAAATTTATGGTTCTTGAGACTCTTCAAGAAAGTATAAGGGAAGGTGATCTACGCAATAAAACAGAGATTGACTAAGTTAAATGGATAGCAGATTTACTGGCTGACCAAAAACCTGGTCTGAATACAGTTCTTCCGATAAAACCAGTGTTAAAGGGGTGCCCACCATTGAGAAACACTGAATGGCTACAAAGAAGGATTTGGCACGTTTTGAAGTTCCTGACTGGTTGACTGTGATTTTAAAGTAATTTGCTGCTGCAGAATAAGTTAAAGATCTGAAGAAGGCTATTAAGCTGAAAGTGTTTATTTTTTCTGCAGAAGCTGCAATTTCTCTTTTATGTGTCAGAAAGATGTGTATTAATATATGTATTAGTAATACGCTTAGTGCATTTAGAGCTTGAAAAGGGTTAACACATTTATTCTATTTTACACTGCATAAATCTGTACAAATTGAAGAAGCTTTCTGACCTTGTATTGTCATGAAATATGCACAGTTAAAATCTTTGCTTATGCCTTGGAAATTTACTGAGAAGCAGATGATTTCTGCTTGTGTCAGGAAAATAATGAATAGAATAATACCACTTGTATAAATGTTATGAAACTTAGACAAGGAGTCCCGCTTGTGCTGTGAGAAAATACACAGCTGCAGAAGCTATAGATAATTAGAACAAAGACTGCTTGAAAATATGAACTGCAATCAGCATTTGCTTGTGTCTGAGCTAGAAAAGTACCTTGAAATGTAACACATGCATTAGAACTATACAATAGAATCTTGTAACGGGCTAGTCCCCACCAAGGCCAGGTTGTTTTTCTCAAAAAGTTTCTCACAAATCTAGTCATGTCAGCAGAAAATCTGAGTAACATCTGCTGTAGAACAATACTGAAAGTTGTGTTTGATTACGTCAGCTATAGAAGGCCATGTCTTGTAAAACAGTATAAGAACAGCATGCTTCTTGTTAGTAGTTAGGCAAAATCTTGTATTTGCATGTTTTTGTCTCCTTGCTGCAAGTTATTAAATGTGCCTTAACTGAACCTTACGTGTATTGGTCTTTGAAGTTTTTTCCTTTGACAGATTGGTCCTTCGGACTGGAAACCCTCACTTCGCCTCGGATCAGCAGGCCAGGTGGCTTGAAACCGTACGGGAAAGAAACCACATTGGTTCTTCTTATTTGAAAAGCCCTCTGACTGAATTGTCGTACAAAAGAGGCCAGCCACTTTCTGATCTGCGACTGAAGGACGGGTTTACACAAACCAGGTGATCAATCACAAAGGCTCAGGTAAGGTGAATCTACCTTTTTTCTGTTTTAGATCAGGGACTAGATTTGTATTGTTTTGTTGAGACTTTGTTTTTACAAGTCAGGGACAAAAAGATTACTGTCTTGTCATAGATCAGGGAAACAGAGCAGGTAGGCAGTCATTCTGAAGAGACTATAACAAAATCCGTGGTACCATGTTAAAAAATAAGGAGTTATGTAACGATTAAAAGGGTAGAACAAAATGGGTAATAATTGCACAAAAAGATCCCAAAATCTGCCGTTAACCGGAGATGCGAAATACATGCAGTCACAGCATGCTGATAATATTAAATACTATTCAAAATGGGTTAATAAGTATGAATTTGATGGTAAATTAGAAAAATCCTCGCTTGTTAAACTTGTCAAACAGCTTAAAACCGATTCTAAAGGTCGGGTAAAAAAGCAACATCAATTAGAAATTCCTCAGGCACACAGGTGGATTGAGGAAGTAAACCGTAGGGAACAAAAAAGCAATAATTCAAAAGCAATGTTTTTAGATAAGGAGGACAATAACTTAGTAATAGCATCAGCCCCTCCACCTCCCTTACCAGAATATGAAGCAAGTGAACAAGTTAGTCCACCCCCGCGATATCCTGCTGTCACTGTAAATAGAGACACTACAAAAGCGAAACCGTTTATTAGAGATCCCGTCGAGACCAGGTCTCGAACATGGGCAGGTAATTCAAAAGGGGACATTGAGCTATATCAAATGGGTAGGAATTCACGATCTATGAGTGAAGAAGAAATATGCCTGCTTATAGAAGTGCCTAATCCTCAGGCAGGGCAAGAAGGTCAGGACCCAACTATCCTAGTGTATAGACCCTGGACTCCAGAAGACATCCGGAAAGCCACTGAGAGAATTCCCCATCTAAAAGTTAATTTTAGAAAGTTCTTAGAAGATTTGCAAGGAATGAGGCTGAGTTATAATTTAAACAGAGAAGAGGTAGAAAAAGTAGTCAGACAAATTGTGGGACCAGATTGGCACATGATTAGTGGCGATGGGAATCCCTGTGACGCTGCGCTCAGGCTCCTCCCACATAGCAGCGCAGAACTAGACAATAGAGTGTAAGATCTTACAGACCGTATCTCTGAGAAATGGAAGCCTAGAGCAGACTGGACTTGCATTAATCAATGCATCCAACAAGAAGACAAAACTATTGACAGATATTATGCCAGACTGTTAGAATGTTTTAATAACCATTGTGGAATGCAGGTTCCTGAAGATCAGACACAAGATTCCCCATATGAGCAGCAGTTAAAGAATGCATTTTTGAAAGGCAGTATTGCACCCATAAGCAGTTTTATTACAAAGCACATGGTAGATCATCGTACAAGCAGGTTACAGTCATTACTTGAATATGCTAGGCATGCCGAAAGGCATTTTAATAGCAAAAATAAAAAGAAAGCCCAAGTATTTTCTGTAGAAGATGGAGCAGAAGTTTATGTAGTACAGTCTGGGAAAAAGGGCAAGAGAAATGTCCAGGGAAACAAACAATCTGATCAGCGATCAGAGGACTTTGAAGGGCGAAAGAAAATGGGTGAATGTTTTAAATGCGGTAAAAAGGGACACTTGGCAAGGGATTGCAAGAAAAACAAGAAGGCAACCACGGAAGACAAGGAGGGTGAGGACTGACTATATGATAGTCAGGAATCACTAGAAGGGGATAGCAGAGATATGACAAATGAAAATGTGATAGAGGGAGTAGAGAATGTGACAGAAGGAATGGAGGAAGTGCAGGAAGTTACGGATAGTGAAGAAAATGAAATATTGGATTTAGCTTTATTGAGCTTAGAGCTCTATTTAGCAGACATGAAACCAGAAGTTACACTCCTGTTAGAAGGGAGTGAAGTCAAATTCTTGTGTGACTCAGGGGCATCACAGTCCCTGATACATCCCTCCAAACTGCCAGAGAATTCAGAGTCACCCAATTACATATTAGTGAAAGCAGCTAATGGACAGCTGTATCGGGAGCCCCTCGCCCATAATATTGCAATAACTGATCCTGTTTCAGGATTGACCCAGAAAAGTAAAATTGTTGTTTCTGCAAAATGCCCAGTAAATCTCTTGGGCAGAGAGCTTATGCAGCTATTTAGCATAGCAGTAGTTCCGACTATGCAGGGTATGGAAGCACAGCGACAAATTGATACCTTTGCAGTGCAATCGAGGGTGAAATGTTTTATTGGTACAGCCAGGACTTGGTTACAATTGGTCCAGGGGCAGTAACCGAAGAGTTGATGAATGTAGCCACCAGCAAGTTCCCCTCCCTTGACATTGATAAACAACATTTGTTGCACTGTACTCTGTATTATTGTAACACACCAGGACCTGATAAGGAATATGAGCAAGAATTGTTTAGAAATCTTGCAAACAGATTGATATTACGTAATCTGTACTGGGACACAGAAGGGAACAGTGTAGCCATTGACCAAGGAGTTCTTTGCACTCTATAAATCTAATCAATTACCACATGTTAGCTTAACTAAGGACGAGAATGTAAAATGTGTAGACCTAGGAGAAAAGGTTACGAGATGGGAGAAGCAGACAGAGTTAGAACTGTCAGAACAAGGAATACAAAGGCAGAAGTTGAATTGGATAACTCAGACCCACCCAGCCGTGCACTTGCAGTCTAGCAAGGACAGCTGATTAGCACTCCTATTGAAGGAGGAAGAGAATGCCTTACAGAATATACCAGAGACTCTCTGGTCAACAGGAAAATCAGATGTAGGACTTATTCATACAGCGGGACCGGTTACTATTATGCCAAAGTCATCATTTAGACCACAGAAAAGACAGTATCCCTTAAGAAAAGATGTAGATGTAGGAATCAAACCTATTATAGCAGCTTTACTTAAGGAAGGGGTCCTGGTGGAATCTCCTGATTCACCATGTAACACACCCTTATTTCCTGTTAAGAAAGCAAATGGAGAATGGCATATGGTCCAAGATTTACAAGCCATAAATGATGTAGTAATACCAAGGGCACCTATGGTGCCAGACCCACACACCCTGTTGAATGATTTAAAACCTCAACAGAAATATTTTTCTGTGGTAGATATCAGCAATGCGTTCTTCTCGATACCGATACACCCTGACAGCCAGTATTGGTTTGCATTCAAATTTCAGGGGAAAAGGTATACATATACGCAACTACCACAGGAATATTCTCACAAGAAATGGCAAGCAACTTGGTGGGATTTACCCCACCAAGAGGTAGTCAGATTTTACTTTATGTTGATGATATCCTGCTGGTGGCCCCCACCCAGCAAGATTGTAAAGAAGATACCATAACGCTGTTACAATTTTTAGAAACTGAAGGACATAAAGTAAACAAAAATAAACTGCAGCTTTGGAAAAAACAAGTTAAATACCTAGGATATGTAATATCCAAAGAGGGTAGGACATTAGATGAGGACAGAAAAATAGCGATTTTACAAGCACCAAAACCCACTACCAAGAAGGAAATGATGTCCTTCCTGGGTACGACTAAATTTTGTCGGAGCTGGATTCCAAACTATGCCTTGGAATCTGCACCGCTGACTAACCTGATTTATGAAAAGCCCATGGCAGCACAGGATTTGTTACAATGGACACCAGAAGCAGAATCTGCTTTCGGCAAACTGAAACAGTTAATAGCGTCCTCATTAGTTTTGGGATTACCAAACTATCATAAACATTTTTTCCAAACTGTAGATTGTAAGCAAGGTTATATGACATCAGTGTTAACACAGCAGCATGGGGACAAGCAATGCCCTATTGCTTATTATTCATCACAACTGGACCCAGTGGCATGGTCTTTACCTCACTGTGTACAAGCAGTAGTTGCAGCTGCAATGGCAGTACAGGCTTCGGCCTCAGTAGTTTTGTTCCACCCTCTCACATTGTGAGTGCCTCATGCAGTCACGATTATTTTACTGCAAGAGAAGGTAGCATATCTTTCCCCTGCTAGGCATCTTTCCTGTATGACTATATTGTTGAGCCAACCTCATATGACAATTGAACGATGTACGACTTTGAACCCTTCTACTTTGCTCCCAACCCCTGCAGATGAGACACCACACAGCTGCCTGCAGGTGATTGAGCAAAAGACACTGCCTAGAAAAGATGTCACGGATGTCCCCTTGGATGATGCTGAGGTGAGATACTACGTGGATGGCTCATGCAAAAGGGGTCCTGCAGGACAGAACCTAGTAGGATATGCAGTAGTTTCTGATAATGACATTATAGAAGCGAAATCTTTACCACACAATTTATCTGCACAGGCAGCAGAATTGATTGCCTTAACATGGCATGTACCTTAGCAAAGGGTAAATGTGTAAACATTTTTACTGACAGCCAGTACGCTTTCTCTACTGTACATGTCTTTGCACAACAGTGGAAAAATTGAGGAATGATAACATCTACTGGCAAACCAATCAATCATGCACAGTTTATTTTAGATCTTTTAGAATCTATTCAGTTACCTCAGAAAGCAGCTATTTGTAAATGCACAGCTCATACCAAGCAACAGGATAGGATTTCAAAAGGTAATGCGAGAGCTGATACAGCTGCAAAGCAGGCAGCTTCAGAAGTATTTCTTTTGAATGAGGAATTACAACCCTCTGATATTTTAGATGTAGAAATGTTAAAGACAATGCAGACACTTACTACGCAAGCTGAAAAACAAAGATGGGTAAAATGAAGAGCAATTCTCGAAAAGGGGCTGTACATCTCTAAAGAAGGGAAACCGATATTGCCATCTAATTTGTTTAGATATGCAGCTTTGTTGAGCCATGGGCAGTGCCATGTCTCAACAGGGGGGATGGTACAGCTGGTGAACCAAGTGTTCATGACATACGGATTCTTAAACTACTCCAAAAAATGTTGTTCGATGTGCCACGTTTGTAATAAACATCATGCACAAGGGGCATTAAAGCCCAAGCAAGGGAGTTTCCCTACACCACCGTATCCGTTTCATACTATCTGTATGGATTTTATAGAATTGAACAAATGTGAAAATAAGAAGTATTGTCTTGTCATTGTAGATATGTTTTCCAGATGGGTTAAAGCCTTTCCGACTAAAAATCCAGATGCAGCAACCGTGGCGAAAATTCTCGTTAAAGAAATCATTCCTAGATTTGGCATTCCGGAAAGCATCTACAGTGACAACGGCACACACTTCGTAAACCAGACCATACAACAGTTAAGTAAACATTTTGGTATTTCTTTAAAAAATCATTGTGCATACCACCCACAATCTGCAGGGCTAGTAGAGAGGCATAATGGGATTTTAAAGAGTAAGCTAAGGAAGTTAATAGTAGAAACGCAGAGGAACTGGGTGTACTGTCTGCCCCTGGCACTGTTGAGCATGCAAACTGTTCCAAATGCAAAAGGACTGACTCCTTTTGAAAAACTATTTGGAAGGGCTTATTATATACCTCAGTGGAAACCTCTCATGCCCGCAGACCAGGAAGCCAACTGTACACTTGCAGAGTACATGAGAAATCTGTTAAATTCTAAACATTTGTTGCACTCAAATTCTGTTTCAGATAAAGAACAAACCAGACCGACAGAAGTGGCAGTGGTCCCAGGTACCTGGATCTGGGTGAAGACAATAAAGAAAAAGAATTGGGCATCACCAAAGTGGGAAGGTCCATATCAAGTGCTTCTGTCAACACCCACTGCAGTCAAGATCACAGAGCGCGCCTCCTGGATCCACCTGACGCACTGCAAACTAGTCAAACACTTTGAGCTGGACAAAAATCTTGTCACATGCCAAGAGTAAAAATGATAAGAGTCCAGAAGAAACAGGAATGCAGAACAACCCTTTCCTCAGAAGTATTGCATAATCATCCTGTTAACTGTACTAGTGACAATAATCTTTTTGCTGTGGCCTTTCCTTTTCCCAGCCACACAGACTGAACTGAAAAACGTGAAGCATTACTCATAGACTGGCATCCAAACTTCAACACTTACCAGGCAATTAAATATGTGTATGCTGAGACTTTCAGTGTTTCAAATTGCTGGATTTGCACAGCTTTGCTGACAGCATACGGGGGGGGGTTATTAATGACTACAGTTCCCCTAGGGGTCAATGAGACCTGGGAAAATTTGATTTATGATACCTCAACCATTACATCACAAGATAAAATAGCATTGCACTTGTCTGTTCCACAAAAGGGAACTGTGTGTTTTTATAAAAATGATACTGTTCAGGTGGGTTGGAGCAATTGCAATGTGACTGTTCCTTATAAATGTTACACTAAAGGTAAAAATGCAGATTTTTATTGTAATACAAACTATGATTCATTTCTTGGATTGATGCACAAAACACTTGATGAAGTAAAACATAATTCTGTTCTTTATAAGCAACTGTCTATAATTGATAGAAAAATGTTTCATGCAGGGCAAGTGTATATTCACAGTAAGGTTACTACTAAAGTAGAGGACTGTTATTTTGTGTGTGGCAGAAAGGCATACAAATGGTTACCTGAGAATTGGTCCAGCAGTTGTTTTTTGGGTTACCTGGTTCCGGCCATACGACACACTGCAGTTTTGCCTCGAGGAAAAATTTGAAATGTCCAAGAGGTCGTCAAGAAACCTGTAAATTCAGTGGAACAAATCGATGCACGTTGGAAAAACCATCATTCTATAGGCAATGGACTGACACATATGGACTTGAGTGATAGTGTTATATCGTGGGCAGGCATATTACCAGCATATGGAGCAGTGAAATTGATCTGGGAGCTGAGAAAACTGTCTAAACTTCTCAAAGTAATGAGCAACGCAACTTTTTCTGCTCTCGAATTGGTGACTGATGAATTGAATGCCATGAGAACTGTAGTGCTTCAAAACCGCATGGCTCTCGACTTCACCCTAGTGGCAAGAAGTGGTACTTGCGCTTTAATCCAGGAAGAGTGCTGTTCATATATTCCTGACCATAAACACGAGATAGACAATCATCTTGAGGTAATTCAGCAAGTGTCGGCCATGACCAAACCAGGCCCAAACCCACTGACGGACTTTTTCCAGAAATGGTTTGGGGGTGGGGTACCATCCTAATGAACATCCTGATTGCCATTTGTGTTGGAATGCTCCTACTGGGAGTATCTCTTTGTTGTGGCATCCCCTGCATGAAAAGACTGATTAAAGACTTTATAGACATGTCAGTTTCTGAAAACTTATATCAAAGTGCTGAGTTTTAAGAACTATTGAAAAACTGAAATGCTTTCATAAGTTTAAACTGAATGACTCTCTTAACTGCAAATCCTGAGTAGGAAGATGTTAGGAGAAGAATACAAACTGTTTATGCTTATTTTGAAAGTAGAATAAAAGTATTAAAAGGGGGGAAATGTCAGAAAAATATGTATTAATATACATATTAGTAATATGCTTAGTGCATTTAGAGCTTGAAAAGGGTTAACACGTTTATTCTATTTTACACTGCATAAATCTGTACAAATTGCAGAAGCTTTCTGACCTTGTATTGTCATGAAATATGCTCAGCTAAAATCTTTGCTTATGCCTTGGAAATTTACTGAGAAGCAGATGATTTCTGCTTGTGTCAGGAAATAATGAATAGAACAATACCACTTGTATAAATGTTATGAAACTTAGACAAGGAGTTCTGCTTGTGCTGTGAGAAAATACACAGCTGCAGAAGCTATAGATAATTAGAACAAATACTGCTTGAAAATATGAACTGCAATCAGCATTTGCTTGTGTCTGAGATAGAAAAGTACCTTGAAATGTAACACATGCATTAGAACTATACAACAGAATCTTATAACGGGCTAGTCCCCACCAAGGTCAGGTTGTTTTTCTCAAAAAGTTTCTCACAAATCTAGTCATGTCAGCAGAAAATCTGAGTAACATCTGCTTTAGAACAATACTGAAAGTTGTGTTTGATTACGTCAGCTATAGAAGGCCATGTCTTGTAAAACAGTATAAGAATGGCATGCTTCCTGTTAGTAGTTAGGCAAAATCTTGTATTTGCATGTTTTAGTCTCCTTGCTGCAAGTTATTAAATGTGCCTTAACTGAACCTTACATGTATTGGTCTTTGAAGTTTTTTTCCTTTGACATTATGGTTTAATTGTTTTAATCTGTTTTGTTAAAAGGATTTTAGCTCAGTGGTGGTCCGATTTGGATATTCTGTTTTCTGAGTTTTTTGTTGTTTCCAAAGGACCTTAAGTGACATGCAGAGGTTTATTTCTGTTTTATAAAGAGATTATGGAAGATGGTAATTTTTTCTTAAGGTAAATGTTCATGTTAACATGTA